>NW_005287679.1:0-514 GCF_000412655.1 Myotis brandtii
GACTTCTGTGACCCCATCCCCTAGTATTCCTTTGCTTGCTCATTCTATTTGCCACTCTGTTCTCAGGATTCTGGAGCAAGCCGCATTTTCTTCCCACCTCAGTGCATCTGCACTTGCAGTTCCTTCTGCCTAAAATGTTTCCCCTATGGCTGGGTCCTTCTTATCTTCCAGCGTGCCCCTAAATGTCACTACCTTGACCTCTCATCGGCTTTCTATGACATTTAGTTTAGTTTCTATGAAAATCTGTTTAGTTTGTCCATTATTTCTTTGTGTCTGTTACTTCCCACTAGAATACAGGCTCCATGAGGGCTGTCACTTGTATATATTTCTGCGGGGTATCTGTAAGAACAGAAAAAGGCCTTTCCTTTTCTTTGCTATGGCTTTCCACAACTTATGAGAAGCACCTGGTGATTAAACTCCAAGATTGTTGGCTCCTCCTATTCAAACAACTCCTCTATCAAAACGGCAGGACAAGAGAAGCTACTCTCAAGGCTGCATTCTTGCATCCCCCTCC
>NW_005287680.1:0-514 GCF_000412655.1 Myotis brandtii
TTGAAAATGTAAAACCCCAAAAATGTGTCAGTGAAGATGAAAAATGGAGTAAAACCCTCACTTGATCTGTTTATCAAGTAAAATTATTTGAAAAACTTCTTTTGATGTAATTATAGACTCAAAGAAAGTTGCAAAAATTATACAGTGTCCCATGTCCCTTCCTCCAGCTTCCCCCAGTGTTGATATTTTTTGTAACTGTAGTATGATATTGAAAATGGAATTTGCATGGTACATGCTGTATATGTTGGAGTCCTAACTGCCAGTTGGAAATATGGTTATTGCAGATATAGTAAGTTAAGATGCGGTCATGTTGGATTAGGATGGCTCCTACTCCAATATGATTGTCTCCTTACAAGAAGATGGCCATGTGGAGACAGAGACATATAAGGAGAATTCCATGTGATGAGAAAGGCAGATTCACTTACGCAGTTACAAGCCAAGGAAATCTAAGGATTACCAGCAACCCAAAAGCCAAGAGGAGATGAGGAAGGATTCTCTCCTGCAGGTTTCTGAG
>NW_005287681.1:0-514 GCF_000412655.1 Myotis brandtii
GGCTGCTCTGTGGGCTGCACCTACCCTCTGGCCATCTGGGGTCTGGGACCCAGGGATTGCTACCATCCACTCCCGGGCATTTTGCTAGTCCCAGCTCTGGCCTGCCACTGTCACTTTCTTACCTGGCAATATGTCTAAACTAGACTCCTACAGGCAGGAGCTGTATGCATACCCTTTATAGTGGAAATGCAAAAGAGTGGGGAAGTTGTCTGAAAAGCTACTTTTCCTTTTGTGGCCCTGGGGTGACTTGACATGCAAATTCAGTACAAAAATGAGAACTGGGGGAAAGAGATAATTATATTATAAGGAGACATGTATTTCCAGGCTTTTTTGACATATAATTGACATATAGCATTGTATTAGTTCAAGGTGTACAACATAATGTTTGACTTATGTTGCAAAATGATTGCCATAGTAAGTCTAGTTAACATCTAGCTCCATACATAGTTACAATTTTTTTGCGTTGAGATGAAAAGTTTTAAAATCTACTCTCTTAGCAACTTTCAAATATACA
>NW_005287682.1:0-514 GCF_000412655.1 Myotis brandtii
TTGAAGAATTAGCAAATATAATCTAAATCTAGATGGTAAAAGAAATGGAAGCAAAATAGCATAGTGAGGAGGACTTGATATTTCAAAGATAATTATAGTATAAATCATTATTTAGTATAATTTTAAACTAATTGCATAGCTATAGGTAAAGCTTCATAAATATTTTTTGGAAAAATGAATAGATGAATAACCGAACAAACTGAGTTCCTCTTTCCTCCCATAGAAAGAAAAAATTATATGTACTCTTCACATCACTCAAGAAACTAAGGAAATGAACTAAAGAGTTTAAAAGTAGTTCATTTGTAAAGATCAAATAAGATGTCTTATATAAATCCTCTCAAATGCCTACTAAAATATCCACTAATGTACAAAAAGATAATTATAAATGCCACTGTAAGAAAACATTAGGCCACAACCTGGGCAAAATTTCAACTAAATGCCTAGTCATTCATTCCTTTTTATGTTTTTCAAATTATTTTAACAATATTTACTAAACACGAGAGTCAATTTTTTT
>NW_005287683.1:0-514 GCF_000412655.1 Myotis brandtii
GGGGGGGGGGGGGGGGAGGGGATTCTGCTATCTGTTGATTCTCAAATGCTTTCGGCTCAAAATAATTTGATGCCACAGTGGCATATTCTGGACTCCTTCCATAAGCTATGCCTGCAGACACACATACATGTTTGTAAAATTACATAACATCTCTCAAAATTGGTCCACGGACTCCAACTCAAAACCTGTGGGTTCAGGCAAAACATTCAACGTTACCTCTTGCTGCATTTGAAACCTCAGGGTGAAGAGAGAATGTTTTTCGGAAGCCCAGTGTCAGTGGCCTGCTCCCTGCCAGAATTCACTCATTTATTATTTAATCCAGCTTTTCTCTGGGAAATATTTTATTAGGCCTGTCTTTCTAGCTGAGAAACCCTGAGATTTCACAATTTGCCCGTTCCTTTAATTCATTATGATAATTCATACAAGCCCCGCCTTTGCATGTATTTTCTTTACTAGATCAAAACAATGGTCAGGAAAGTAAAAACACATGAAATCATTTGTTGAACTGCATAAC
>NW_005287684.1:0-515 GCF_000412655.1 Myotis brandtii
AAACTTGAAAACTTTTATTAACCACTTCTTGACAATAGTCACAATTTAAAAATTACCTCAGAAAAAAATAGTGTTTCACATATCTATTACTGCAAAGGAAAACTACCCTGAACTACCCTAGTGGCTTAAAATAATAATTTATTACTATCATCTCCCAGCTACTGTATGTTGCCTGGCTCAGCTGGGGCAGTCATCACTTGGAATCTTTCACGCAATTACAGTCAACAGCTGGGACTGGAGTCATCCAAAGGTTTGACTGGGCTGGACATCCACGATGCTCACTCACATGCCTGGCAGCTGCTGCTGGCTATTGGGTTGGAGCTCAGCGGGAGCTGTCAATGCTAGCTCCTACATGTGGCCTCTGCATCTGGGTTCCAAGGGGGAGTGTCCCAAGAGGGAGTGTTTTAAGAAACACAAACAGATACTAACAGGTTTCTTATGAGTGAGCTTCAAAAGTCCCAGTCACCTTTGCTGTCGTCTATTGATCCAGATAGTCACTGAGGCCAGCCCACATT
>NW_005287685.1:0-515 GCF_000412655.1 Myotis brandtii
ACCTTAATTTTTCCATTTAAGAACTCGATGTAGATGTAAACCTTTACCTAGTCTCTCCAGGACCAAGTGCTCTGGCTCTCAGAGACTCTCACCATCTTCCCTTCCCCTCTCCTGGTAACATCTGGGTGTTGGGGAAGTTCCCTGAACGTTGCCCATCCAAGTGAGGACCCTCTGGTTCAAGGCTATTCAGCAGTCCTTGCTGTCCCTGTTGACCTCTGATTGATGAGCAGCTCAACCCTGAGGTCATTAGGCATAGAACTCTGTCTTCGCTGCATCTGCTACCCAAATGGCTGTAGTGGAGTGCCTCCCAGCTTGTTTTCAGCATTCTCAAGGCCCTGGGGTCACCGGCCCTGCTATCTCGGCCCCACCCTGGCTCCCACGATATGCAGTTCCTCTGAGGCCCACCTGTATTTAGAATCAGGCCAGCTTGAGAGGGTACGTCTCTCAGCCCTCTCCTGGGGTCCCCTCGACTTCTTTTGGAGCATTTCTTGGCATATCTACTTCCCAGTTCAAGC
>NW_005287686.1:0-515 GCF_000412655.1 Myotis brandtii
CCACCCATGCATGAATTCGTGCACCCGGCCTCTAGTATTGAATATAAACAAAACGTGTGTAAGCTGCAGGACAAAAAGAAATAAATGGGATAAAAGAAAAAAAGAGGTTCACATTTATAGAAGTGTGGCTCATAGTGGGAAGTCACAGAGTACCCCTCATTCCCCTGGGAGTGTTTAGGCTGAAGTAGTCCTTCAAGATTACGTATGAAGGAGTTAAAGACAAAAGTCTTACGAGGTTTCTTTAAATATCTGTTTCAGCTGCATAAGATTAGCACATTTTTTCTTGGCAAGGAGCACCTTTTCCTTCTCTGCTGGAGTAGCTTTTCGTCAGCAGCCTTTCTTGTTTTTCTTCCCCACACTTCCTCTGCTTCTCTCTGTCATCTGTCCTCCTTCCATGCCCCACGCTTCCGCACTTCCCTCCCACCACTTCCCCATCCTCTGACAAAACACATAAAAATAAAAAATCCCTAGTTCGCTGATTGTGGAGCCCGCTTCCTTCCTATTTTGCATTCCCC
>NW_005287687.1:0-515 GCF_000412655.1 Myotis brandtii
AAACAAAACGTCGAAGATGGCTTTTTAAAAATCATCCATTCAAGGCACAAAGAAATGAGAGGCGCGTGTGCCAACCACATCTGAGTGATAACTCATCTCCGCTCTCACCCACCAGTTTTACAGGTTCTTTATACGTGGGCATAGCTCATGATTTCATGCACAGACCACACACACATGTGCACACATCTTTCTAGAAATCCTCTTGGGATGCACAGGGGAGGGAGATCCTTAGAATGTATATTTGAAAAGTGATTCAAGGTATACATTTTGAAAATGAGGAGAGTCATTAAACTAAATGAGGTATTCGGGCGAAAAAGGATTCAGATAATACATTTGAAAAGACAATATTCTTTAAAAAAGTAAAAACCCAAAGGGAGTATAATTTGAAGGAGTAAAGCATTAAGGATATTTCCATTGCTGAGGTTTTAACTTTTGGGGCACGTGGCACACAGTTCTTGTGATATGAGGTGCTGGGTTCCCTCCTCACTGTGCTCTTGCTGTGGAGGGCCATGCCT
>NW_005287688.1:0-515 GCF_000412655.1 Myotis brandtii
ATTGTATTGCTGTGATGGTCTTAAAAATACAATTTGCAGTAGTTTTACCTTCTAGGGAATTCCATGGCACCATGTGAGGTATAGCTTTCATTTTGAAGTAATTTATTTTTTTTTTATTTTGGGTTTGCATCACATGGTGATGGATCCTAACCCAAAAGAGGTCTTAATTCATGTAAAACTGTGTTGATGTGATTTGAAAGCCCAATTTCTGAAGTTTTAAATGTATTTTGTGAACCCTTAAGTTCCCCATCATTCTTCATCTAAATTGTTCACTGTTGATTTTCCCTAAATTCTGAAAGGGAGCTGTGAGCTCTACTTTCTCAGGGTGGTTTCCATAGCATTAAACACAGGACTACCTCATTTCCAAGGACAAAAGCAAGCCCACTGTAGTCTCTTCCCTTATGCCTGTAACACTGGGAAGAAAACACATAGTTAGATCACTTTAATGTCTACTGCTGGGTTCCTTCTCAATTAACAGACATTTATTAAACACTAGAGGCCCAGTGCACAAATTC
>NW_005287689.1:0-515 GCF_000412655.1 Myotis brandtii
ACGTTCATCTCCCTGTATAGCCCTGATAGCTGGGCCTCACTAAGTCCCTGCCCTAAATAACTCATTCTTCAAACAAAGCACATTGTAAAGCATGACAATGATGTATGTGTCCTATGAATAGAACAGCTTTATTTGTGACTTATTTTATTGGTGGTGGGCAACACTCACCCATGTAATTTTATAAAATTACACAAATACTCAGATGCATTTGTTAGTGCTTTATAGTTTCCACATATTCTGCTTATATATTCTGAATCAGCACCTTTCTTATGACCAAATCTAAGCCACCATCATCCCTTGCCTGCATTACTGAAATGGCCTCCTCACCTGTGGCATATTGTATTTTCCAAAGGTGGTGGCAATAATGTCTTCCATCCCACATGCCTTTCTGCAATGTGACCCTGTTGCATCAATAGGTGGGGTTTAGTTCTCCACCCTCTTGGATGTGGATGGGCTCTCTGACTGCTTGAATCAATGAGTATCAGAGAAGTACTGCTGTGTGGTGCCAGTTCCCA
>NW_005287690.1:0-515 GCF_000412655.1 Myotis brandtii
ATGTGCATGCATGCGTAAGTACACACGTACATATGCACTGGCCAACAATGCAAGGAAAAGAGAAAAAGGATAAGAAAATAAGATGGTCCTATTATGCTAAAGATAGGAAAGACCTTTTAATTGAGTGAATTATATGGCAAATAAAAGTGAATAGTGGAATTTTGAGAGAAAAGAAAATGGTGACATACATACTACTAATGCATTGTGAATTTTGTTTTTTAAGATGTCCAAGTAGAAAAACTTATAGTATGTTGTTGTGGTAGAAGTAATAAAAGGCAGGACAAACCAATGAATAAAAGCTCATGATTTAGATTCAGAGCCCACACTCTTTATCTCTGCTTCTGCTTTAAATTTAACTTAATTCCCCGAGAATGGAAACTCCCTTTGAAAGTCAGATTCCATTGAGTTATGTGCCCAAACCTATAGAAATAGATCTTTCATGTTTTCTAGACTGCCATGTTCCTTTATTTCTCCAAAGGCTAATAATTTGTTTATGTTTTATACTACCACTAGTT
>NW_005287691.1:0-515 GCF_000412655.1 Myotis brandtii
AAAAAAGCAGTACCGACTTCAAGGGACTGTTGTGAAGTTAAGTGCCTACGCATCTAGCATTGTCTCTGTTATATATTTAAGCACTCACTTAATATTAGTAAATTGTTAGCTCCTTGCTTCCTTGCATAAATGCAAATTCCAAATTCCTCAGGGAAGAAGACATAAAACAGCTCCATGAAGACTTTTTTTGGGGAAAAAAATCCTCACTGTTGTCTTAGAGGTAAAGATAGAACATTTCTATCAAACTTCAAGGACAGTCCCTCTAGATATTGTAGTCTAAACACTGTCAGGATCCTTCTTAACCACGTTATAAATTCTATGCTGGGATGATGATCTCTAAGATAACCAAGCCCATAGACATGGGCAACGGCATTTTGCCAAGGAGATTATTATATACAGAGAAAAAAGTCATGTTACTCATCAAAATGAGTAATGAGCAACTAAAAACAACCTACTAGTATGTAAATCTTGGGAAATGAAATTCAATTAAGAATTGAGCACTGCCCGGCCAGCAT
>NW_005287692.1:0-515 GCF_000412655.1 Myotis brandtii
GTGCTGTGAAAGGGCAGGTTCTGGGTGCCACTGCCACCACTGCTGATATCTTGGGGCCTTAGACATTTTAATGGCACCAATATTATTTAACAGTTATAGCAATGAAAGACACAGAATGTAATAGCTTACCAAAATTGCAGATTTATGCCACATTTTAACTTTACAAACATTTATTGAATGCAAAACACCAGACACTATGAGAACTGCTGGTAATAAAATGATGCATTATAAACAAAATGCACTGAAAAACTATCCAAATGAAAAGAACCCGGGGCTAGGACAAACAAAATTAAATGGGTAGAAGTAAATGTAAAGTTCTACTCTTTGTTTTAAAAAGTCAACATCATACAAGGCCTTCAGATTGAAAAGGAAAAAGTGAAAACCTCTTTGTTCACAGATGACATGATCTGGCATATAGATAACTCTAAGGAATCCACTAAAAACTATTAGAACTAACAAAGGCAAGATTGTATAGTACAAGATTAATATGTAAAATGTATTTCTAGACATTTTTT
>NW_005287693.1:0-515 GCF_000412655.1 Myotis brandtii
AGATCAGTATGGTCTGTGTGACCCCTAAGGGAGAGGCCTTCAGCAACCTGTACCTCATCTCCTCCAGACTCCACCTGATTCATCATTTCCCCTTATTGATCCTGCTCTGTAAACCCTTACGTAATAAACTATAACCTTGAGAATGATACATCTGAGTCCTGTGAGTCCTTTTTATGAAATTACTAAATGAATAGTTGGTCATGGAACACTCCCTGAAACATAATGTCAATAAAAAGAAAGCAGCATAATAAGGGGTTGAGGACGGATTGCAATGTGTTATTTCAGACAGACTTGTCAGGGAGACTCTCTCTAATAAGGTGCATTCCAGCAGAGGCCTGAGTGAAATGAGGCACAAGTTAGACAAGTATGTGGGAAAAGCTACAGACAAGATCAAGTGCAAAGTCCATGTAATAGTAACATGAATGGTGTTACCAGTGTGGCTAGTGCTAAATGAGTGGAGAGTTGTATAATATAGGTTACTCGCAGTGGTTCTCAACCTTCCTAATGCTGCGACC
>NW_005287694.1:0-515 GCF_000412655.1 Myotis brandtii
AAGAGGTAGGCCCTGCCCACCCATCTGGGGCTCCTCAGTGGATTGCCCAAAGAGGTAGGCAGGACCCCCAGGACTCCCAGGCAGGCCTTGCTGCATTGAGCTGGGGGACCCCTAGGCAGGCCTCGCTGTGTGGAGCCAGGGGACTCCCAGGCAGGCCTTGCCTTGTGGAGCGAGCGGACCCACCTCCTCCTGGCTCCATGCACAGAGCTGGGAGGAGGCGGGACTCCCAAGCAGGCTCTGTCCCACGCATGCAGTGTCAAGCCCAGCCCTGCCCACCTGTGCACGCCTGCTGTGCGCGCAGCCATCTTGTGATGACCACTTAGGCTTTTATTAGTAAGGATTATATATTTTTTAAAGCATGAGTTTAAATCTCAACAGACAAAGATAAGGCCCTTGCAAAGAAAACTTTGAAACTCCTAACTACTCTGATTTTGTTGTTCTTCTCTATAAAATGTATATATATGTATATACATATAAATATATAAATATATATTTAATACTGTCTCATTATATGT
>NW_005287695.1:0-515 GCF_000412655.1 Myotis brandtii
TAAGGAAAACTAATCAAAGAAAGTTTTTGTATTCCTGGGGTGGAAAAAGCCTCCAAGAACCTGTCTGCCAAAAAACACCACTAATTTCTTATTTTGCTTTTCTGTCAACCTACCTGTTGTCATTGGATTGTCCAGATGTGGCAACTAGACTTGAAGAGGTAATAAATGCAAAGTCACTTGTGGCTTTACTGTGGCACTGCCAAGTCTATGGAAAACAAAGTGCAGTGGATGTTATCTAAACATCCAATAAAATTTGGTACAGTAAAAACACAGTTCTGCGAATAATATACTATATGCATGAGCTAAGAACAGTTTTTTAAAAGTCTAGAATAAAGAATAAGTGATAGTAAGAGAATTAGCAGTCATTTGCATATTATTTGGCTAATACCCAATTTTTTTAAAACTGGAAAAGGATGAAAAAAACAGGGAATTAAAGGTTATATTTTTTAGAGTACATAGCAAAGGTACCAAGCACATGAACTTCATATAATTAAATGGCTTGGTTAAGTAAGGGC
>NW_005287696.1:0-515 GCF_000412655.1 Myotis brandtii
ATTATTGCTCATATTTACCTGTTTCTTTGCATGCTTGGTAATTTTTTATTTGATGCCATGTATTCAGAATTTTACCTTACGGGGTGCTGGATGTTTTTGTGTTCTTATAAATATAATTTAATTTTGTTCTAAGATGCAGTTGAGTAATTTGGAAACAGTTTGCCCCTTTTGAGACTTGCTTTGAACTTTTGTTAGGCAGAACTCAAAAAGCCTTTAGTCTAGGGCTAATTTTCCTGCACTACTGAAACAATACTGTTCTGTGTATTGTGTACTTTACTTAAATACCCTGTGAATTATAAGGATTTCCTCTCTGGTTGGTGGGAAAGCATGCTATTTCTGGCTTTATGTATATTTTAAAAGTTGTTGCCTCTGCTTCTTTGGATGGTTTTTTCCTCACATACGTGCACTGAGCTGTACTCAGTTGAAGACCTTCACATGTTGAGCTCTTGAGCTCCCTGCCTCACCTTCCTCCCATGCAGCTCTGGAGAGAGAGAGAGAGAGAGAGAGAGAGAGAG
>NW_005287697.1:0-515 GCF_000412655.1 Myotis brandtii
CACACACACACACACACACACACCCCAACACACACACTAACACACACATTTGCCCCCTAAGTTTCCGTGGCGACACAGAGACAGAAACAATTGGTGTTCGCTGTTAAACTATAAATGCTCTTTCATGACAGCCACCAGGACTATCCATTGCCTGGAATGGATTGTCAGGAGAAATTCTGATTGTGATTGCAGCAATAAGCAGATATTGAGCCCAGCAATTCTTCATGAAAGTATTTTGCCAATTTTCGACATGCTATTTTCCAAAGAGGGCATATCACTTTTATTTTTAGTTGCAATTGAACATTCTCAGAATGACACCAAAAACTGAACTGCAATTCTTCATTGAGCAGCGAATAATTCCCCTGGCAGCACTTGGCATAGGGTGCTGTCACTTGTGGCTTACAAAGTCAGGGAAAGGGAAAATAAGCAAAAATGTTTGTAAGCCACAAAGAAGGGAAAAATCCAAAGGAGGAAACTGAGGAGTGCTTTCATAATTGGAAATATGAATTCGAATA
>NW_005287698.1:0-515 GCF_000412655.1 Myotis brandtii
CAGAGTGACGTGTGAAGATGACCTGACAGGTGGTAGCAGACGACCACAGGAAAGAGTTCAGAAAGTGTGCTTCTGCTTCCTTTTCTTTTCTACGAAGGAGAAAAGACCCGCAACTGGAAAAGGGCATTGGTGGCCCCAAAAGGAAGTTGGAACAGGACAACCTGGGTGGTTTGAATCACTGGCTTCTAAATATCCTCTGTACAGTAAGAGAAAGGAAACGTAGTGCGGTAAGTGTATATTATTAAGAAACACTGAGGACAGTACACTGTGCTGGGTTCCTGAGAAAAAGGCTGGAGGAGAAACGGCAGGAACGCCCACAAGGCCGGTTCTTCCGCAGGCCTGGCCTCCCTCCTTCCGTCTGCAGGACGGACAGGCATGCAGGGAACCTGGGACAGGGGCCCAAGTGGAAGACCAGGCCCATGAGGCCAGTCAGGCCCAAAACAGAGAGAACAAGGAAGGTCTGAGGATCCCAGCAGCGGAACAGGAGCAGCGAGGCGCTACCTGGGTCTGCTGGG
>NW_005287699.1:0-515 GCF_000412655.1 Myotis brandtii
AGGGTCCCGAGGGCTGATTACCTGGCAGAGATGATCGAGAGGAAGGGCCGCTTGTCTTTGGCGGAGGCTTCTGTGGTCTTGACGCCGTTGTCTATGATCATGCCAGCCTGCGGGGGGCGGGGGTGTAGACATTCAGGGGCACGTTGGCTGCCCTGCAGGCCAGGCATCTCCTCACGCCCAGCCTCACTGCGCCACCTCGCACGCTCCTGCAAACCAGCTCTGCTCCCAGGATGCACTAGTGGGAGCAGGGGGCCTGCCGTGCTGTGTGGGGGTGGCCCTGTGTGGCTCGGTCGGGTCTGAAACCCTCTGGGAGGCACAGCGGAGAACGCTGAGGACACAGGGGTTCAGGACCTGGTCCAAGGCCACGCGGCCGAGTCCCTCCTGCTAAGTCCTCCAGGCCGTCCCTCCACGCGTGCCCGTGACCCTGGCCGACTTCGGGCGGGAAACCACCTCCCCCCATAGCCTCACCAGTCCCAACCTCTCCACACATCCAGGTCCAACAAGGCTCACCCCCC
>NW_005287700.1:0-515 GCF_000412655.1 Myotis brandtii
TTTCCTCACCTGAGGACATGCTTGATGAGAGAGAAAGAGAGAGAGAGAAGAAACACTGAGTTGCCTCCCCCACATGCCCAACTGACAGGAATTGAACCTGCATTCTAGGTATGTGTTCTGACCAGGAATCAAACCCGCCACCTTTTGGTGTCCGGGACAGCATTTCACCCAACTGAGACACACCAGTCAGGGCGACAATGAACTCTTTTAAAGAAGAGGGTGGTTCGATCATATTCACATTTATGGAGTTCTGTTCATTTGGTACACTATGGAAAATGGGTTGTAAGTGAAGTAGTTTCAATAGAAATGAAATAAGTAGATGCCATTTTTAAATGTGAATTAAATTAATGTGATTGGGGAAGGGGAAGTACAATAACTTCAATGTTTCCAGTTTGAGCACCTGTGAGATGGCAGTGCCATTGACCTAGATGAGGAACATGGGGAACAGCATATTTGAGGAAAAGATAATGATTTTAGTTGTAAACATGCTGACTTTAAGTATTTGTGGGAAAGTC
>NW_005287701.1:0-515 GCF_000412655.1 Myotis brandtii
GTTAGAAGCAGTTCCCCAGGAGGACACACAGCCACATGCCTCCCGACCCACCCTAGAAGCCAGCCTGAGCACGGTGGCTCTCCTACTGCGGAAGCGCGGGCCACTCACCAGCGGCTAAGCCATTTCTTCCTGCTCCCTCTCCTCCTCTCCTTTCTCCAGTCTTCCCTTCCCTTCCACCTTCCCCTTTTCTAAAACCCCAATCTAAAGTCAGGGGCCTTGAAAAACAAAAGACCCTGGCCCTGGGGGACTAGTTGTGCTTGTACATTCAGCGCTCATATGAAAGGCGGGCACCAAATTAGTAAGAAGCAACAAGAGAACCTTGCTTTCCTTCTCTGCTCTGAGGGCGTCTGCATTCACACTGGTAAAGGAAGCATTTCCTTAGAAGTGAAAGTGAAGTCAGCTCACTTGAAAAGTGCTCCCCACAAAGTTCACTGCCATGTTCATTATAAAGTAAAATAAGTGATTGCTTTCCGGACCCCCTCCCCCCACCCATTCAAATGCACAGTCTCCATAAC
>NW_005287702.1:0-515 GCF_000412655.1 Myotis brandtii
ATTAAAGTTACATGGAAAATGGGAAACTGATACACTCAGCTATTAATACCAAGGAAAATGTAGCCAGGGCAGAAATAGGGTTACATCTGGAAAGTCACAGAGAGGCAAAGGGAAATACCAGGATAATGTAGGTCACTCAGAGAGAGGCCGCGCCCCACCTGCCACTCTGTCTGTCACGCACACACCCTGCTTTTCCTCCTGCAATTCCACGGCCTCTCTCTCCCAGCCACATCTTCCTCTCCGGTCAAGCTCCTGTTCCTGTGGCCAGGTCCTTAGCAAACAAGAGACCTAACATCAAACTCAAAGCGGTGTTCCCTACTTCCTCATCAGCACCTGCGTGGGATGCACATGAAATGACTCGAGTAGCTGTGAGGAAAACACATATGCTGATGTAAGGAACGCTTCAGTCAAGAAATCTGCTCCAAGAAACCTGGAGGGTAGTGAAGAAAAGAATCAGGCCCGGCCAGTGTGGCTCGGTGGTTGACTGTTGACCTATGAACCGGGAGGTCACGGTT
>NW_005287703.1:0-515 GCF_000412655.1 Myotis brandtii
TGCACCAGGCCTCTAGTATATTATAAAATAAAGCAACCATATATTTGATATGATTAGTTATATAAAATTTATGTGTGTGTGTTTGTTCACATGTGTTAAGAATGAATTTTTTAAAGTGACCTTGAGTTCAACATTATTTTTCTCTTTTCTCAGATATCCCCAAGGCTCCAGGCAACATCATCCCAAGCAGAAATACAGACACATCAGTGGTAGTTTCATGGGAGGAATCCAAAGATGCTAAGGAGCTGGTTGGCTACTACATAGAGTCTAGTGTTGTTGGCTCTGGCAAGTGGGAGCCCTGCAACAACAACCCGGTGAAGGGCCCACGGTAACTGCACTCTGTGTATGTGTGTGTGTGGTCAGGTGGTAGGGACATTTGACTAGAGCTACAGAGGCTGTGAAGAGGAAATACAGCCATGGACCCACACAGCAGCAAAAACATCCAATGGAGGGATTTTAAAAAATAGTTCAATACTTCCTTATAATTTTTATTGGGTGACATTGGTTAACAAAAC
>NW_005287704.1:0-515 GCF_000412655.1 Myotis brandtii
CACTCTATTGTCTGTGTCCATGGGTTATGCATATACTCATATAAGTTTTTATGATTATTATTTCTAGTTTAGATAAATTGACTTCAGGATAGAACTCTACTTTTGGGCTAGAGATGGAAAATATCAACTTGTTCAACTTTCTCTTTTAGAGGTAAAATATATACATCTTATTTTGATCATGAGTTCCATCTTCCTAAATAAGGAGTACAATATAGTGTCTGTAGGTGCTTAATCACTTGATGTTCTGTCATAAAAGAGATCTGCCATTATCAAGAGCATCCCTGATATTTTTAAAAAGGTAAATCAAGCCTCAAGGAATCCATGTCTCATGAATTTGTTTCATTTCTCTGACATCCCAACTTTCTTAATCCCTCTTTTATCCTCTCCACTTTTTTCCTTTTTATTTCAAGTCTATGGTCATACATATTTCTATAGCTGTAAATATCCCATTATGTAAATAGCTTTCATGTAAAGTAATTCTAGAGCCTGGCCTGGGTGGCTCAGGGGTTGAGCAT
>NW_005287705.1:0-515 GCF_000412655.1 Myotis brandtii
AAGAAGGAGACATATGAAATGAGAGCCAATGTGAAGGCAACATCTAGCCCAGGTAAGGTGTCTAATTATTTCCTAAATATAATCTACTCTGAAGTACATCTGATGATTTTAAAGACAGAGATTGAAGTACTCTGATTTATAATTTTAAATCTCCACTATATGCAAATAGGAAAAACATAAATTTACAACTATATTCACGTAGGAAATATTTGCTTATTAAAAATCATGGGTATCAGAAAGCATAGATAAATAAAGCATCACAAATAACCTATAATACTCAGCTTAGTGAAGAGAAAGGTGCAGTAAATTTGGAGTAAGTGGTGAAGGTTTAAAAAGTAAATTCAACATGTGTTAACTATATGTTACTGTGCTGGGAAGTGGCTTGGTCAGAGCCAAAGCTTTCCCTTTAAAAAAATGGAGATTTGAAAAAAAAAAAAACCACCTTAGGATCTCATACCCTTTGAGACAGCATGAAGTAACCTGAAGAGTATCATGCTAAGTGAAATAAGCTAGTC
>NW_005287706.1:0-515 GCF_000412655.1 Myotis brandtii
AACACTGATAGAGTCTAGACTAGAATTTGTATTCCTTACCCTCATCCGGTTTTTATTCTCTTACATTGCTACCACTGACTGTTTTCATAAAACTGTTACAGGCAACAGCAACATGTGGTAAAATGGCCATCATATGTTACCATGGCAGTTCAAGTATATACCTCTAGTGACAAGGATGTTTTGGAAGGAACACAAATGCCACATATATAACTTACATTAATCACAGCTAATTTTTGTAAGTATTATTTTTAGAATAGTTTTAAAATTGAGCCAAAGGTACAGAAATTTTCCTATATACTACCTGAACCACACATGCATATTATCAGCATCGCCCAGCACAGTGGTACATGAGTTACAATTGATTAACCTACATTGACAGCATTATCACCCAAAGTCCACAGTCTACACTAAGGTTCACTCTTTTTGTTGTACATTCTATGGATTTAAACAAATGCATAGTGGAATGTATCCATCTATATTATCATACAGAGTAGTTTCACTGTCCTAAAAATCCT
>NW_005287707.1:0-515 GCF_000412655.1 Myotis brandtii
GGGAAGCACCTCCATGCAGGATCTCAATATCATAGCAACCCTGGGGGCTGTTCTCCTGGCTTCACGGATGACCGGAAGCATCCTGGATGGTGAGAGCAGGTAAAAGGCACGCGATGCCTGGACCTAGGCAGACAGGAGTGGCCCTGAACCCCCCAGTTTCCTTGTTGGGGGAGAGGAGCTCTGGGTGTGGCTGAAGGAAGGACCGTTGTCTGGGTGCCCTTAGGCAGGTCACATCACGTCACCTCTGTGGCTCAGGCTAGATAGTAAAAGGGGATACGGATGCCTCTCGCAAGTGTCCTGGGACTTTAATACTTATTGAACACTCGCCATAGTGCACCAGCACTATGCTACACTAAGCACGTTGCATATTTTCCCTCCTTTGAGGTACAAAGAGCCCTAAGATGTAGGCACTGATATTCCTGTTTTACCAATGAAGAGGTTGAGGGTAGGGACAGTGTCCATTTCCTTCTCCCCTGCGTCTCCAGGACCTGGTAAGGGACTTGGCACAATGATGT
>NW_005287708.1:0-515 GCF_000412655.1 Myotis brandtii
TTTCCCACCTGAAAATCTCTCTGATCACTCATTCTATGCTCTGCATTATATAGAGATAGCTACCAGGACTTAACAGTTAGACAGATCTGCCTGGGTCCAATACTACCTAGCTAAACAATCTCCTGCAAATTATTTAATCTCTCTGATCATCAGTATCCTTAAAATGGGAATAACAATACTTCCACCACAGGATGTTGTAAGGATTCAGGATAAAGTATAGCTCTCTATATAAGTGTGTTTAGTAGATTGGTTCTAGTTGGCATACCATAAGTGCTCAAGAATTAGTTATTATTTTTATCTCTGAGGAAAAAGTGTATTTCCTTCTCAGGAATGCTAATTTATCCCATCTTTCCAGGTTCACCAAATGCTCTCCACAACTGCTCAGCTTTTTAATCATTAAAAAAAGGTTCCCCCTGGGCTTACAAACCTGTTCATGTACAACTCTATGATATTCAATAAATGTATACTGACATATAACCACCACCACAAGAAAAATAAAGTTCAATTACCCTCCC
>NW_005287709.1:0-515 GCF_000412655.1 Myotis brandtii
AACAGAGTTCTACTCTGTATAAGCAACATCTATTAAGACTAAAATATAATGTCTACCCATAATGTACCAATATTATAGTTATAATAAAACATCTACCTTTTATAAAGGCTTATAGAATTAGTCTTCGTACTTTAAAGGCACTCCAAAATTGTTTGGGATATAAGTTCTTAAAAAGCAGAAGTAGCCCTGGCTGGGTGGCTCAGTTGGTTGGAACTTCATAGCGCACACCAAAAAGCAGATGTATATACACAACCCATGGACACAGTCAACAGTGTGGTCATGGCCAGAGGAATTGGGGGTAGGGGCTGGGTGGAGGTAGGTAAAGGAAGGGAAAAGGAAGGACATCTATAATAGTGTCAACAATAAAAAAGCAGAATTAAACATATTTATAATATAATTACATAGAAATATAATGTAAAAAATAGACTAAAATAGAAAATATATCGAAGATTATATTTAGCAATGACAATAAAAATTTTGAAATCACATGAATATTTGCTGAGGTATATAAAAAA
>NW_005287710.1:0-515 GCF_000412655.1 Myotis brandtii
TCCTCTCTCTCTAAAATCAATAAAAATATTTTTTTAAGGGAAAGTCATAGTTGAAGTTCATCGAGCCCTTTTTCCACCAGTGGCTGACCCACCGAAAAGGAGACATCTTGGTGGAGCTCCCTGCAGCTGGATTTCTGAGCGTAGCTTCCTTTCTGATCTTCAAGCTCAGTTCTTCCCTTTTTAATGTAAAAAAAAAAGAGAAAGCTGCAGGATATAGTCAGGAACCCAATTGATGTTTAATTAGATTTTCCATGTTTAAAAATAGAGATCATTAAGAAACTTCTTTCCTATACCCTTTCACACAACTACATATATACTTTTAAAATGTGGTAAAATGTATCAAGAACATATAAAACTTGCCATTGTAGACATTTTAAAGTATACAATATAATGGCATTAACTGCATTCAGAGTTCATGCAACCATGAACACTAGCTATTTTCAAAACTTTTCATCATCCCAAACAGAAACTCTGTGCCCATTAAATAGTAACTCCTCATTCTCTCTTCCCTCAGG
>NW_005287711.1:0-515 GCF_000412655.1 Myotis brandtii
GGTCAACGCTCACCCACAGAGCCTCGCCGGCCGGGCTCTGAGTCCCTCCTCGTGCGGGCGAGTGGCCGCAGGGACCGTCCGGGGATGGAGTCGTTAGGGAAGAGCCAAGAATGCCGGCCGCCCCCTGGATGCTGGGAACCTGGCACCGGCCGTGTTGAAGCCGGTGATGACGCTGCTCACACAGGCCCTGGCCACTTCCACGGAGCCCTCTTTCCCTGGATTGAAACCGGGAGGGAACGGGGCCTCAGGGACCCCGGTAAACGGTGTCCGTAATTAATCCCCCGGCACCCGCGGCGGTGGCTTCGCGCCCGCTACTCATGCACAGAAATAGAGACAAATGGGCTGGACCCGGGCCCGGGAAGGCATCCATCTCGCTTGTTCACAGCGGAAGCCGCGTGCCAGCGCTTGCCACTGCCGTCCGGCTCCTGTCCGTTTGTGGGAACGCGCGTCCTCCCAGGAGCTGAGGGTCAGCACCCAGGGGAGGATGGTGGGTCTGGTGGTCCCCACGGTGGCTT
>NW_005287712.1:0-515 GCF_000412655.1 Myotis brandtii
TTTAATTTGCATTTCCCTGATGATTAGTGATGTTCAGCATCTTTTTATATGTCTGTTGGCCATGGATATGTCTGTCCTCTCTAGAGAAATAACTTTTTAGGTCCTCTGCCCATTTTTTAACAGTGCTGGTTTGTTTATTTGGTTTTAAGTTGTATAAGTTCCTTATTTATTTTGGATATTAACACCTTATCAGATGTATTATTGGAAAATGTTTTCCATTCACTAGATTTGTTTTGTTTTGTTGATGGTTTTGCTGTGCAAAACCTTCTTAGTTTGCTATGGTCCCATTTGTTTATTTTTTCTCTTGTTTCCTTTGCCTGAGGAGACATACCCCAAAATATATTACTAAGAGGGATGTCAAAGAGTTTACTGCCTGTTCTCTCATAGGATTTTTATGGTTTGGGGTCTTGCATTTTCCTTTAATCTATTTTGAGTTTATTCTTGTATATGATGTAAGAAAGTAGTTTAGTTTTATTTTTTTATGTATCTGTCCAGTTTTCCCAGCATCATTTTTT
>NW_005287713.1:0-515 GCF_000412655.1 Myotis brandtii
GTGCAGGTCAGTGTGAGTCATTATCCCTTTCTGGCCCTGGGCAGCCTGATTAAGGCCCGATAGTTGAAGCCCCTAGTATTCCAGCGGGCAGGGCCTGCTTTGAGTCTCACACCTTGAATTTCTGTTCTGAGCTGTTCTCCTTTCCCCCACGGAGCTGGGTCTGCAGGGGTGTCCTGGTCTTGGCTGGGATGGTTTGATCAGACTAGTGTTGGGAGTAGCTTGTAGGAGGGGAGGCTGGGTACTTCCTCTCCTCCCAATGCCCAGCCCTGCCTGGCTTGTTGGCACCTCCTCTCTGTAACCTGCAGGGACACAGATTTCTTGCCCTGGTCTGTTTCCCTTACCTCAGTCACTGCTGGTCGGATCAGAAGCAGCTGTTTTGCCAGGAAAGAGGGCACCTCCCCTGTGTTCAGGTGGGCAGGGCTGATCCTCTTCCCTGGTCCGACTGCCCAGTCCATGTTCTGCTCACCAGCACGAGTTCCCACAGATCCGCAGCCTCTTCAGTCTCCTCAGGTCCT
>NW_005287714.1:0-515 GCF_000412655.1 Myotis brandtii
TGGTGGAAGTGGTCTTCTTGGGGTGCTGTGGGAATAAGAATTTTCTGAGGCCCCCATGAGCGGAAGATGTATGGTGGAAAGTTTTATTTCTGTGGAATAAAACTGAGTTTCCAAGGTTCCAGTTTGTTTTCCTCATTAATATTTGAATACAAGGGAGTCTCTGTCTGTAAAATATCCTATCCCTGTGCAATAACTTAATTACTCTGTAGGAGGTCAGAATGAGTCAGCACAAGATGGCTCTGTGGTATGCAGACTGCTTTTAGCTAAAGCAATGGAGAGACTGAAGGGTCAAGTAACTGCTCCGGGTCCCCACACCTGCCTTAACTACCCAGAAGAATTTAAATTGGGGATCTTGCCCATATAAGAATTAACCTGAAATAACTTTTTTTTTATCTGTTTGTATGCCAAGGCAAATTTCTAATTACTAAATATCTGCTCTTATTGTCCTGCAAGGACCATCCTCCCTCCCATCTGGCCTTCTGAAGCCCCAAAGCACCTTACCTCATCCTTAGCTC
>NW_005287715.1:0-515 GCF_000412655.1 Myotis brandtii
AAAAAATACACTAAGGCTGATAAAAGTGCTAGTAAAAAGCAATATATGATTATGATGGAGAAAGGTAAAGATCATTTTAAAAAGAGAAAGAAGTATGAAAATGGTAAGTATAATATTGGGATGAATTAAATAACAGTAAAGGCAATTTAAGAACAATGGTATTGAAAATTTGCAGCAATGACAATGAGCAAGAAAGTAGAAAAAAGATTAACAAAATGCTATAAAACTTGTAAATGGCTAAGAGGATTAGGTTGAGAATATGTTGAGTTAAAGGAGCCGGACACAAGTAAGTACATAGATGGATTAACAACTAGATAATTTATGTTCGTTTTACGGTATGGAAATTATATACCTATACATATGGTATATCCATACCCTGAGGACGGCATCACACGTTCCAGTGATTTACCTGTATTCAACCTGTCGATGTGACTATGTATTTACCATAGCATATCCTATGTATTCATCAGTTCTGTAGAAATGGGATCCTCCCAAACTTTCTCAATAAAGATGAA
>NW_005287716.1:0-515 GCF_000412655.1 Myotis brandtii
TCTCTCCATCTCCCTTCCTCTATGAAATCAATAAAAAATACTTTTTAAAAAAGAACTCATTACTTGATGTTTCTACTAGTCCTAAAATCAGAATTTATTGTCACATGCTACTCACATTTGTCACATGCAATAAAGTAGTGTATACATACACACAGTGGCCTAGTTTCCAATATTACTTAATCATGGATATTCCAAGGTTACTATCAGAGAAGCATCTGAAGGAGGTAGGTGGACTGTGCATATTTTTACATTATTTGGCTAACATATGGATTGCTGCACACACAGGCTATTTCAGTGGAATGTCATTTCCATGGAATTCCCAGGGATTGTACAATGCACGGATACTCTGTCAGTCCCCACCCCACCTCTTGATTCTTAACCTCCCATCCCCTAAACTAACAGTAATTATAACAATAAGGAAAAGTGAGGAAGAAGAGCAGTAACTGTAATAACACTGACAGCAAGAACTTGTCTCAGTCCCCCACAGCCTTGACTGCTAGGACCAGGGCTGGGAT
>NW_005287717.1:0-515 GCF_000412655.1 Myotis brandtii
TTATTATAGATTACTGACAGTATTATAGATGTCTCCCATTTCTCCCCCCCTTTACTCCCCCCTCCCGTGTTCCTTGTTTGTTAACTAGTTCAGGCAAACTGGGTGGATTTTTAATTAGCTTTTAGCCCAGCAGTGCTATCCTACAAAGGTTGAAGTAAAAGGACATTGTCAAAGTGATAAATGGTAAAAAGAGTAATTTATATCCACTGCAATTGAGACTACAAGATGAAATATCACATGAATGAGATGTTGCTTATTGGTAAGAAGCAGAAACTAGATGTAGCCATTCCATTTTCTCATGCTTTTATCATACAGTGTGCATGGATGTAGCATTAAGAAATTTGGTCCCATTAATTCTGAAAGCAACACATTATCATCTTTCCAGAATGTTAGCAAATGTACAGGAAGAGTTCTTTTTTATTCTCCAGTAATCATTGTTTTCCTGTTTGCTTGGATAAATTCTGAATGTCAGTTTTCTACTGTTCCTAGACACACTACCTAGGTAAAAAGGCGTT
>NW_005287718.1:0-515 GCF_000412655.1 Myotis brandtii
GATGATAGCCATTCTGAGAGGTGTGAGGTGGTATCTCCTTGTGGTTTTAATTAGCATTTCTCTGATGATTTGTGATGTTGATGATGTTATTTTTCAAAATGATTTTTTGAATGAATTTTAATCCTTTTCATCTGCACTCAGAGCTGTCCGGAAGGGGATTCCTGCGTTGGGTGAGAAACTGGACATTCTGTAAAATGCTTAAGACCCATGCTATCACCCACAGAGAGAATACCATAGCTTATGTTTATTAAGTGCCATCATTACCTCATTTAATCCTTAACACGCCCTAATAACATGGATACTTTTGTTACCAGGGTCCCTGTTCCAGATGGGGTCGCATAGCTAGTTAGAAGGGGGTACCAGACTGGGACTTGGGCCTTCGCTGGTGGGTTGGAATGAAGGCAGGAGTGGAGAAGGGGGAGAGGCGGCGGACAGGCAACGAGCTGGCTCAGCCCTCCACACCTAGTCCCCGGTCCTCCTCAGGTCCCAGGTCCCCTGCAGCCCCTTCTCTCAAG
>NW_005287719.1:0-515 GCF_000412655.1 Myotis brandtii
AAGGATATGTTTTTATTGATTTGGAGAGAGAGAAAAACAATGATATGAGAGAGAAACATCCATTGGTTGCCTCCAGTACACGCTCTGACCAGGGATCAAACTCACAACCTTTTTGGTGTATGGGATGACATCCAACCAACAGAGCCACCTGGCTGGGGAAGGGGGTATTTTCATCTCAATATGTTTCCTGTGTCTCTCGATTGGTTCAGAACTTGGACAGGGAAGAGCGATCTTCATTTTCGGCCTTCTCATCTTTCTTCTCTCCACTTTTCCTTCAGTTCAGCTTTTTCTGATTTTTCATGTACATGGCACAAGATGGCCATATTCCCATCCTTTAGTTTTAAAGCCACTTCCAGCAACTGACTGATTGCCTTTCAACCCCAGTTCCAAATTCATACAATAAAGTTTCTGTTTGATTTAGCATCAGTCAGACGTCCATCCTTGGTTGAAAAAGCTGTGCAGAACTGGGAGAGGGTAAGTTCACATGTTATATAGAAATAACTTTTCTGGGTGGG
>NW_005287720.1:0-515 GCF_000412655.1 Myotis brandtii
TGCATATTAGCCTTTTATTATATAGGATTTTTAGAGAAAGGGTAGGCCAGAGCTCATAACAAACAAACGTACACCCTGAAAGTGACAGCACAGGAGGGCCAGCTTTCTATATGTCACTGATGCTCACAGGGGGCACATCAGGTACTGTTAGGAGCAGCCGATGGAAGAGGTCACTTTTCTCTGACGGGGTCTCAGACTTAAGTGTCACCTAACGGCATAGGATACAGAGCAGTTCTGTTTAACATCACAGCAAAGTATCCCAGGTCTGGCTTACTCAGGAAAAACACAGCCCTTGCGCTGCGAATTCAGCATGTCTCAGGAAGTTTCCCCAGGACTCCAGAGAGCACCCCCTAGTGAGAGGTAAACGGTATCGCGAGATACATCCAGAATGTGTGCAGTTCTGAGATGTGGTCGCTCCCCTTCAGCTGAGGCAGATCCTGGTGCGGTCAGTCCTCACATGGAGCTCTGTGGTGAGGCATCTGGAGAGGCTGCTCTTGTTCTGTTTTGTTGTCCAG
>NW_005287721.1:0-515 GCF_000412655.1 Myotis brandtii
TTTTTATTCTTCCTACCACATTTTATGTTTCTTATGTCACATTTTACTTTGCATCTTGTGTATCTCTTAAACTAATTATTGTAATCATAGTTAATTTTACTACTTTTGTCTTATAACCTTCAAACTAGCTTTATAAGTAATTAATCCACTACCTTTACTATATATTTCCCTTTCCAATGAGGTTTATTCTTTCGTGTGTTTTCTTATCTTTGACCAGTCTTAAGTGTACAATTCAGTGGCATCAAGCACATTCACATTGTTCTGTACCCATCACCACCATCCATTTTCAGAACTTTTTCATCTTCTGAACCTGAAACTTTGCCCACATTAAACACTCTCTTCCCATTCTTCCCGCCTCCCAGCCACTGGCAACCACCATTCTATTTCTGCCTCTATAAATTGGACTGTTCTAGGTATCTTATTTAAATGGAATCATATAATATTTGTCCTTTTGTGACTGAATAATTTCACTTAGCATAATGTCTTCAAGGTCATCCATGCTACAGCATGTCTCA
>NW_005287722.1:0-515 GCF_000412655.1 Myotis brandtii
CAGGGCCTAATAACTCATTTATTTTTAGTGCTGAATAATATTCCACTGTCTGGAATGTACCACAGTTTATTCATTCACATGCTAAAGGACATCTTGGTTGCTTCAGTTTGGCAGTTATGAATAAAGCTGCTGTAAACATCTTGTGCAGGTTTTTGTATTGACATAGCTTTTTTACTCCTTTGGATAAACACCAAGAATCACAATTGTTGATCATATGGTAAGAAAATGTGTAGTTTTTAAGAAACTTCAAACTGTCTTACAAAATGGCTGTACCTTTATTTTTTTCCCCACCAGTAATGTGTGAGAGTCTCTGCTGCTCTACATCCTCACCAGAATTTGGTGATGTTAGTATTCTAGATTTGGGCCATTCTAATAAATATTATTATTTTAATTTATATTTCCCTGATGACATATGGTGGAGCATCTTTTCATATGTTTATTTGTCATATGTCTTCTTTAGTGAAGTGTCTGCGAAGGCCTTTAACCCAATTTTTAATCAGGTTGTTGTTTTTTTT
>NW_005287723.1:0-515 GCF_000412655.1 Myotis brandtii
TAGCACAGTTAACATATATTGAACACCATTTTTCAACACACGTGTGTACTCAAGAATCCCAACATTTGATACAATGTAGGAGGCAACATAATGATCGATGAAGAGTCAAGCGATAGAATCAGGGCAGCACATGTCAAAGTCAAATTAGTCTCCAGGAAGAAAAAGATTACAAACCTAAGTGTTAGTTAAATAATTCTGAGAACAGAGGACAAAATGGGTAGAGCAGACATTGCTAGGACAGAAACACTCGGTAACCTGATAGATATTGGTGGGAGAGAAAACACAGTTAACTTCAAGGATGTAAGTATGGCTGATAATCATAATAATAATAATTGCATTAAAAACAACAGCAAAAGGCAAGCTAGGAGAAGAAACTGATTAAGGATAGAGAATGATGAATTCTATCCAATATTACTAACTTATAATAGGAAAGAAAGTTTTCCTCTGCTCACTCACACCACTTCTGACACCAGATGTGTAGGTGTATTCCCACACCTACCAACTCTCTGACACCA
>NW_005287724.1:0-515 GCF_000412655.1 Myotis brandtii
CTTACAGATTGTATTCTTTTATTATATAAACAAATGTTTCTATATATAATCAATTCATATATCATTTCTACCATTTCTGTTTTAACTCAGTCCTATGCTTCTCAAAATTAAATATATATTAATATTATGTTATATAATAATTGGTTAATATTAATATAGAACATAGTAATTAAACATATTAATGCAAATAAATATAGCCCTACATATTTATAAAGTAGAAGTAAATACATGCATAGATATATGTATGGATATGTTTTAGACGTTCTTTATGGTAGTTGAGGTGTATCCTTTTGAGAAATTGCAACTATATGCAGCAGGGAGAAAGGAAGGGTGAGTTTCAGGACTACCTAGAGCTGCTCTTGGATGGCAGCACCATCTTTGTTCAGCTTTGAACCATTTGGTTATGAAAAGAGAGGTTGGCCCAGATGGGCTGGAAGTGACTCAGGGATGTCCGATCCGCTTAGCATAACAAACAAGCAAGATTTGAGAGCAACAAAAGCAAAAATAAGCAAGTG
>NW_005287725.1:0-515 GCF_000412655.1 Myotis brandtii
GTTCTCTAAGGCATCCTCATGGCTTTCCTGGACAAAAAAAGGCAACTGCTGACCACATCCCTCATGCCTCCCAAATGCCCAAACCACAGACAGAAGTTCTCAGCCTGGTAAAGCATTTCCTACAACCTTTAAACAATTGAAAAAATCACTGACCAGAAGTCCATGGAGGAGCAACTAGTACAGGTCCTAGCACAGAGGGCTGCAGAATAACCAGCTGTTCTTGGCAGCGTGACTTGCAGCTCTCACTAGATTACCCATAGCTCCTGCCTGGAGTTTGATGTTCATCCTTCATGCCAACTCTCATGCCTCCCTCTACACAGCTATTATCAACATGTTTGAAACCAGGAGGCACAATCCTATATTTGTTTCCAGCAGCGGGACTTTCAGAAAGCGCACTCCTTGTGGAATTGACTTGCCATATATTCATGTTTGCCTTCATTTGTCTCCACATTTTCAATACAAGACAACTTGCCACACAGGATAACCTTTCAAATGCGAAACACACACACACACAC
>NW_005287726.1:0-515 GCF_000412655.1 Myotis brandtii
CCCCCTCCATTTAGGGAGCACCCCCCAACCTTCCTGATCCCCACCTGCCTACCCACAGCTACACTGTCCAGGGAGGGCCACTAACTCCTGAGCTGCCCAGTCTAGCTTGGGATGTGGAGCCATCCACCCCCTCACCCTGGAGCCCCAGAACCAAAGCCAGTTCTTCCCTCTCCCCAAATCATCAGATCTCAGAGCTGCCTCGGGCCTCCCAGACTCTACATCTGACCCAGACCTCAAGACCCCAGACTCATATCTGGGGACACCCTGCCTGGGCCTTATGCTCCCTAACCACCCACACCCTCTAGGACAGCCTCAACACCAGGACCCAGTCCCAGGGTCCTTGGGAAGGTTCTGGAGCATTTGGAGCCCTGAGCCCACCCTGCACTCACATATGCAAACTCACGGACTTGGGACCTTAAGTCTAGCCACAGTAGCCTCCAAACCACCACACCCGCCCCCCCCGCCCAAGAGCTCCAGGATCCCCCGCTCCTGCAGTGGGAGCCCAGCCCAGCCCA
>NW_005287727.1:0-515 GCF_000412655.1 Myotis brandtii
CCAGCCAGTCAGGACTGGGCAAGATGGGCTGGACACACCCTGGGTCCCTCCTGCAGTCCCTTCCTGGCCCCAACCATGCACCAGTGCAAGGGACCCCACCGGTGCATGAATCAAGGCTAAATCACAACATTTAATGACAGAAAACCTTACTGTTGATTCTTGACTCTATCCTTGAAGAAATTACTTTATCTATTAGGTCTTCAGTCTCTGATTTATAAACTGGTGAAAATAACTACTTTGATTTACAATGTTTGGAATTAAAGAGACAAGGAATATAAAGCAGATGACAGTGTGCAGCACAGATTGGGAGATAACATACTAGTGAACAACTTTATTATCATTAGTGCTTTTTAAATGTATCGCCCTCAAAATGTCCCTACCATTTACTCAACTATGTTTTATATACTTATCTGCATTTTAAGACCTTTAATTTGGACTACTTATCAGAAACTCCTTACATTTATGTATAGTTCTATAATACACTAGAGGCTCGGTGCATGAAAATTCATGCACTG
>NW_005287728.1:0-515 GCF_000412655.1 Myotis brandtii
ATTCTTCCAATCCATGAAGGAAATGATTATGGGTATGTCTTAGTACAGTATACAACCAATGAAGTATTATCTCAATCCATGAGTATGTCATTCATTCAGTCATTTATTCAATAAACATTCATTGAGCATTTGCTATGTTACAGGTTCAGGATACTAGACTCTGGGGAACAACAAATAACTACTTTTTCTGCTCTGAATGGATTTAGGGGCTGAAAGAAATCTGTTAAAAATTATTTTTAATCTCAGTAACATATTTAGATGCTATCAAAACTACCCCAGCTATCCTTCTCAACACCCCACCTCCCCACCACACTGCTACTACCCCAAACTCCAAGCTGGGCCTGGCTTTTCGACGAAGTAGGGAGACCAAACAGACACAATAAAAGATGCAGTTTCATAGGTAGCTTCTGGAAGGCAGGCTTGATATTCGAAGCAGGCTATTTAAAACAGTAATTCTTATAAATAGGGGCTTTCACATTACTTACAATACGCACTTTTTACTTTTCTCCTCCTTC
>NW_005287729.1:0-515 GCF_000412655.1 Myotis brandtii
GGGCGTGGAGCTGGGGCCGCGAGGGGGGAGGAGAGCTCTCATTGTGGGCGTGTGATCGCATCGGGCACCTCCTGCCCATGCGACTCCAATCCGAGTGAGACAGGGAACACACGGGGGAACTTGAACCTGGGACGGAGGGCCCTGTGTGGGGAGGACCCTGTCCGGGGCCGCCACTGACCTCATCTCCATGACCTCGCGCCGGCTCTCCTCGTACTTCTCCTTCCACTCGGAGACCTCTCTCTCCTTGGCGAGGACCTAGGACCAGAGAGAAGAGGGAACGCTGGGCCCCCTGAGGGCGTTCAGACGAGCAGCTCCCAGACGGGACGGGACCCAGCGGATCACCGTGGACTGAAATGTCCTACGTCAAGTAACTGTTTTCCGAGAGTCCCCGGAGCACGAGGCAGGAGGAGGCCAGACACCGGCCTTCACCACGCCCACTGGGAGCAACCGGAAGGCGGTGCTTTTCGTTATAAATCAAACGACCATAAAGGCTCGTTAAACAACCGCGTGGAACC
>NW_005287730.1:0-515 GCF_000412655.1 Myotis brandtii
GGCCCACAGTTCCTTTTGAGGTGCACAAATTCCTTCACTGGGCCCCTAGTATATTCAATGAAAAATGGAACTTACTATTTTATTTTTATGAGGAGACCATGCTACTGAGTCACACTGTACAACAGAAACTGAAAAAAAGTACATTAGAATGGTAAGAGGAGTGGCTGCAGTCTGACTTCATTGTCCTTCCATCAGGCTTACCATATTCAGAGGGTCCTCTGGGCCTGTCCTTTTTCAGGGGGTGTGCATCCAGCTCCCCTGTTCTGTTGAACACTTTCCAGGAAGCCCACTCAGTGCTTCACAGGGAACACTGGGCGAATGTGCGGGGCTTGAGCACTAGGAATCAGAGAACGGGGCAGGGCTTACAGAAACCAGCACGCAGAGCTTGGCAGACTGCATCCCTGTTTGTAGTGAACCTGAGAAGCGATCCTAAGCAGTGACTCTGTCCATCTGCAGAGCCAAGCTGGTGGCCCCATCTGGCCAGGGAGCTCAGTTGGAAGTTCTGTGGAGCCCAT
>NW_005287731.1:0-515 GCF_000412655.1 Myotis brandtii
GGGTATGTTCCAGGCGACCAAAGGAATCGAAGTGAAGTGGGACAAAGGTGAGTAGGGTTACCCAGCCACCTGGACTCTCTGGTCTCTGCGCCCAGCCTGGCACACGCGACCCTTAGCGGGGGGCGGGGGGCGGGGCATCTAAAACCCAAGCCTGACCATGTCACTCCCACGTTTAAGAAAACTTGTGGGGGCACGGCTCCATCACCCGCATGGTGAAGTCTAGGCTACGAATCTGGAGGGCTGTGCCCAGGGAGGGACCCTGGCTTACCTCGTTCCCTACCTGTCTGGGACTTGAATCTGATGCCCTAGCCAGAGGCTGACTCGCTGCTCTTCTTCCATGGCATTGGAAGCCTCCCGTTCCTTGTCTATGCTGTCCTCTGCCGGAGTGCCCCGTCCTTACCTCCTGCTGATCGATTCACACTCAGACCTGAAGCAGTTCAGGAAGCTACCACCTACAGGTAACTACGTCTGCTTTTTGATCTGGTCCTTTCTTTTATTTTTTTAACTAGAGGCCT
>NW_005287732.1:0-515 GCF_000412655.1 Myotis brandtii
ACAGGTTGAGAACCGCTGCTCTAAATGATAAAATTCAACCCTAACATGGCTCATCAACTGACCACTGACTCCTAGTTTCTTTAAAAATTTTTGGAGGAATAATTTCTATAAGACTGTTTCACCCAGGATTAGCTGGGCTATTCTGTGCTTTAAAAAAAACAAATAAAACAAAACGACAAAAAAGCACAATATCAAGCTACAGGATTTAAAACATATATATATTTACTACATGTCTATCACAAGTCACCAGAATGGGGACAGTGTGCTTTGCATCAGTTTTTCAGGAACCCAGGTTGATGGAGCAATCACCATCTCTCAAATTTTCACTGACATGCAAGAGCAAGGAAAACTCCAGGCAACCTTGTATTGGCAGTTAAGTGTCACACTTCCTTTAACTCATTGATCAAAACTAGGCATATGATGACACCAAATAATATGGAAGCCTTGGTGCAGCTATGGTTGATCCTCATTCCTACCCTAAGAAGCCCCGAGTCTCAGTGTCCTGGTAATCGCTG
>NW_005287733.1:0-515 GCF_000412655.1 Myotis brandtii
CACCTGTGCACGAATCCGTGCACTGGGCCTCTAGTATCCATATAATGTTCTAGGATTGACAAAGGGCTTTCAGACCCGTTTTCTCATTCTGCTTTTGTTAGAAGAAACAAATGAAATGTTGCTTGCTAGTCCTGTTTTCATACCCTATCTAACTTCCACCAAATGCAAAAATCAAGGCCAAATGCTAATTATAGTTGGGTTAATTAGTAACATAATTTGTGAATTTGATCATTTTTCTTCTTTGCTTACAATGATCACTAATTTGGCAATAAATATGATATATGCAGAATGTCTAATAAACCCTCCTTCGCATGACACTGGGAGGCACTGGCTCCTGGGAGCCGCAGTTTAAGTCAGGAAAAGAGCATAAATCCACAGAAGCCTGAGGGTTGGAAATGTGTCTGTAGAGAGGGGAGCAAACCTCTACTGTTGAGCAGCAGAGAGATACAAATCAAGCTGACGTTTTATCAAGAAGCACATCACAAACAACCTTTCTACATCATGAATGCTTTTTT
>NW_005287734.1:0-515 GCF_000412655.1 Myotis brandtii
GACTGGCTTCTCTGGAACAATCCTGAGGTCTAACCCTAACTCTGGTCCTCCTGGATATTCTGGGAGAACCCTGAGAGCCTTTACTAAACCACCTTCCAGCTTTAACCTGCTCCAGCGGCAAGCTAAGGCCCTGGCCAGATGCACCTCCCTGAACTAACCCCCGTGGCCATGTCTTGCCACTTTCCCAGCCCTGGGATTAATGCTGAGCCAGTTCTGCTTAAACCACATCGTCAAGAAGGAGGGGGAGGTGATGCCCTGAAGGAGCATTGAGATGCCAGTCTACGAACGAGGAGTCAACGCCAAGCATGGGAAAGCAACAGGTGTCCACTGCTTCCCTTCCTTTCAGGGCTGTCTTCAATCCCTGTGGCACCAGTGGGTGGGCAAGCGCTTTATTAGGTTTTCTTTCAAAAACTGAGTTAAGTAATAAGTTTTCCCCTCATCTGCTTCTCAAGGGACCCCTGGGTTACTTCAGCAGCCTTGGCTTGGCTTCCTCTGTAAATGTCAGGGAGATGTTT
>NW_005287735.1:0-515 GCF_000412655.1 Myotis brandtii
TGCCAGATTGGGAATAGTCCCGTCCTAGTTCAGAATTGAGCTGTAAGGTAACTGGGAAGACTGTAGGGTGAGGAAGCTGCTGTTGTCTAGCCTACTGCATAGAATTCCATTTCCCTGTCTGATGGTCATGTCCTCAGTCTTTTCTCCGTCAAACCCTGCAGGTTCAAAGCCACGCTGTGGATGTGTGAGGACTTTCCTCTCTCCCTTGTGGAGCAGGTCATTCCCATCATTGACCTCATGGCCAGAACGAGCGCTCATTTCGCAAGACTGCGAGATTTCATCAAATTGGAATTCCCACCTGGATTTCCTGTCAAAATAGGTACCATTAAATGAACCACGGGAGCACTTGGAGGTTGTGCCCTTTTTGCGGGTGGCAGGATGTGCTTTAGGGAATTGGAGCCCTTGCATCAAAAGTAGCATACAGGAGACATAGGTCACAGCCTCTAGTTTAATTTGGCTTGAAGAAGTGTCATGATACTTGGTCATTTTGCGTATCAAAGTTAGGAGATTCCCCA
>NW_005287736.1:0-515 GCF_000412655.1 Myotis brandtii
AAAAAATAATGCAGCCTGTTTCATTTGCATTTGAATGAACACTAAACTGCCTTTTTGCCTCAATGCTGTTAGTGTGAAAAGTGTCTTAAATAAGGACAAGGAGGCCAGAGTTTATTAATCTTATAATAACCCCAAATGTTACCATGTCAATTATGTAAAGAAATGACCTCGACTTTCAAAAACTTCTTTTCTTTTCCCTGGCGTGTGACTGATTTTTAACATGAGCCCAGATGAATCACAAAAGCAAATGTGATTCATATCGCAGGAAAATATCAGGTACATTATGGAACATTGGAAAGGTCAAAGTGTATGGCAATAGTTTTACATTGTTCTTTTTCTCTTATCCACATTTGTCCACTATAATTGGTCCATTAATATGTTATATGTGTTATCCTAATAAACAGTAACCCATGCTGAAGATAGAAAAAGATTTTCACATGTTATATGTTAGAAACAGTATTTTTTTAAAAATTTATTTATTGATAAAGTTATTACATATGTGTCCTTATCCCCAC
>NW_005287737.1:0-515 GCF_000412655.1 Myotis brandtii
GAGGATCCGGGGCAAGATGGAGGGCATAGCCCTCGCCTTTTCAAATGCCCTTGCCCATGATAAGATGGAATGTTAACTCTACTGAAAACAAACAAACAAACAAAAACAACAACACACAAACAGTGAACCAGGAGTTAGCCTGCTTAGGCCAGCGATCTACCACAAGCTAATGAGCAATCTTGGGCAGGCCACTGTTACAATCTTTTTTTTTTTTTTTTAATGAGATATAAAGGTAGATTTTTTTATGAGGTTAGTGAAGCTGAAGTTCAGGGTCCCTCACTTTTATGCTCTGACATTTTAATACTATTTAACAAATGTGAAGTTAATTATTATCTCCGTCCACCTCCTTTGAGAAGGTGCAATACACACATAAGGAACTGCATGATTTTTTTCTAATTTTACACACCGAAATCTGAAGAGCACTTAATAACATGTAGAACCAAAGAATCAAAATCATAAATGTGGACTTTTATTTTATTGTAGATGTAAAGAGAGAAGATAGGGACGTAGACGAG
>NW_005287738.1:0-515 GCF_000412655.1 Myotis brandtii
GGCTTCTAGTCTATCAATAAAAAGACTGACACCTGATGGCCCTAAAGAAATGAAAGTAATTCAGCCATGCTTTTGGCAAGCTGAAAGCATGCATCAGTGACCAGGTTGCTTTTAAATTAGCCTCTTATGCTTTATGAATATCCACACATCTAGCAGTTGTAGCTCTCAAAACCATGACTAGTATAAAAGCTATCACGCCAGCCTGCTCACCAGCTTCTTTACAGTTTTAACTGATCAACATCAACCTGTTCACACCTCACCATTCATTTAATAATAACTCAGTCTGTGCAGTAGCCATGGATAAAGTGATCTTCATCCTAGAGATCAAAGAATTAATCAAGTGAAACAGTAAAGAATGATTTCAGAAATCTTTTGAGAAAGATAAATAACTCAAAGTGATGAATTATTGAATCTTTAGGGTATATTTATTTATCAGGCAATCAAAATTTGCCATTTTAAAGCTCATTCCATTTTTCTTTCATATTAGCTAGTTGTCTTTGAGGTGACATATAACC
>NW_005287739.1:0-515 GCF_000412655.1 Myotis brandtii
GGGTTAGTTTGGCCACCTGCTTCTATTGCAAAGGCCACTGGCCCAGAGCTTTTGGCTCATCACCCTCTATGGCCATCCAAGTTGTATGAACAAGAGCATTACCTGTGACACATCTGACCTCTATTCTATAATAAAACACCCTGACTAGCTCTGGTTAGGTGAAATATACTCGGTGCTCTAATCTTTGCATACCGTTGTTCCTATGGCTATTTTAAATTAAGACCAGACTAGCCTAGTAACTAAATGTCCCAACCATATCTGGCAAATCCATCCTATGATTCATGTACTTTCAACATTATACAATGATGCCCAGCAGCCCATCATGAACGTGAACTCGACGGGGCCAGAACACACATTGTCTTGTTTCAGCTCCAGCACTTATTCAAGAAGGCAGACAGGTCCCCTAGCCTCTTAGACCCCAGGTTTCCACATTTCTAAAGCAGAAATGGAAGCATCCACTAAACCTACTGCACAAAACTGTTGTGAGGATTAAAAGAAGTACCATATGTGGAAGT
>NW_005287740.1:0-515 GCF_000412655.1 Myotis brandtii
TCCTAGATACTCACAACTAGGTTAGTACTCCCCACACCTATAGTTGCATTCTAATAGTACTCTATATTTTCTCTAAGAGAATTAGCATAGTTTGTATTTACAACTATATTTTTATGGTATCTACCTCTCATAGACTCTCCATTCCATGAGGATCATTATTCTTTTGTTTACTGCTGCATCTTTTCAACTAAAACAGTGCCAGACACCTAGAATGTTGTTTATTAAGATTTGCCTAATGGGTATTTTGAGGTCTGACATGTAAGGCAGTATGATAAAGTAAAACAATGGGCAAGCACAGGTTCTTATTTTGTTCACTTCTATATTTCTGGATATATATAGATACTGAGTAGACATTTTGGTAAAAATGAATGGGGTTGGAATTTTGTCTGAGCCCTATTTCAGCTACATACCTGCTATAATCTTGATCTTCACTTCTGTGGACAGCAAGTAATTATCTATAAAATTAGTTGTTTAAACAGTGACTTTTAAAAATACTTTCAGCAAAAAACAACAAC
>NW_005287741.1:0-515 GCF_000412655.1 Myotis brandtii
AAAAAAAAAAACAGAAAAATTGTTCAAGATATAAAAACAAAAGTTACAACTGAGGAAACTTTACAAAGATGGAAGAAGAGAAAAAAATTATCTGTGTACAGATGAAAAGGATTCATACTGCTCTAAACTAAATTAAGAAAAAAATGTACCCATGTCAATCCTGACAAATCTTATGTATTAAAAAGACAAAGTATTTAAGGCTCTAGGCCAAAAACAAAATAAAACTAAACCAAAGGAAATAAAGAGAAAAAATAATTACAAATGAACAAAAATCAGACTAACCTCAAACTTTGACAATAATAAATGTCAGAAGACAGTGGAGCTGTGCTTATGGAATTCCAAAGAGGGAAAATGTAAATGAAGCCAAGTTACATTACATTCATATGCAAGATCACATAGTACAATGGTCAAGGGCAAAGGATTTGAGTCAGACAGCCAGGGTTTACATCCTGGCTGCCTCATTGATCCATGTCCTTGGGCAAGTTATCTACATGTCTCATCAAGTGGTTATTTCA
>NW_005287742.1:0-515 GCF_000412655.1 Myotis brandtii
GGTAAAGCTAGCAATAGAACTACTGGTCCGCAATGTGTTAAGAACAGTCTCTATATCCTCACTACTCGAACTATGGTGCCTGGACCAGTGGCATCCTCCTGGATCAACTGTATATGCATTTTAACAAGGTCTTTGGGTGATTCATATGTGCAGTAAATTATGAGAAGCTCTTATCAAGTCCAAATTCTTAGAATTTGATATATTAAAAGACTATAACATGCCCTTTCTTAATTATGAAAACTCAGGCCTAGGAAGACTTGGTGATATCTATTAAGAGTAATAGAATATAGAACTTAAACTAACTTAAATTGTATTAACCAGTTCTAACACCTTTCACTCTGGGTTTCATCGTGCAGTCCATATTTCCCATTCAAAGCCTGCTACCATTTATTAATGTCCAATTATTAGGCTCTTCATAGGAACTACAAATACATGGTCTCATTTTCTCCTCCAACCAACTCTATGACAATAAGTATTATTATCTCTATTTTATGGATAAAAAGGCCTAGCAAGAA
>NW_005287743.1:0-515 GCF_000412655.1 Myotis brandtii
TGTATTGTTTCAGAAACTAAAAATAACTTGAAAGCTTTTAAGAAAGAAAAGAACCCTTGGAATCAAGGTGCAGCCCTTCCCCAGTGCTCCCCTTCCCCACAACCCGTCTCCCAAAGGACAACAGATTCCGGCGCGAGGCATGGATGCCATCCGCGTCTAAGAGCGTGTGGGGAACAGGGAGGCTGAAGAGGGGTTGCAGGAGAAGATTTCTGAGGATTCTCAGAAAACACACAGTTTCTTGGTTCTACCATGAGCACTGTTTGTGGTTACCCCACTTTTCTTTCCAAATTCCTATTAAATAAATAACCACACACCTGAACCACAGCCAAGACGCAACATACAGTAATAAAATGACCTACTTTTAATATTTCACAGCTGGTATACAGGGCAAGATGTTCCACAAGCCAGAGCTTAAGCTTTAGGATAAAAGAAGTCTAGTCTCTCTATTTTATTTTATATTTTTATAGACTTCAGAGAAGAAGGAAGGGAGGGAGGGAGGGAGGGAGGGAGAGAGA
>NW_005287744.1:0-515 GCF_000412655.1 Myotis brandtii
TAGAGGAGCAAATTCGGAAGCAGAATGGCCAGGAGGCTTGCAACAGCTGGAGAGTCAAGAGGCTGCCTAAAGCATCTGGCATCAAGTTCTCCCAGGAGCAGACTCTGAGCCAAACATTCCTGGGCAAGTGATTTATGAAGGAAAGGCCCCTGGAGAGGCCAGTAAGCAATGATGGGAAGCAGGAAAGGGAGAAGGAGGAAGTGTGGCCACAGCCACAGCTTGATCCTGTGAGGGTTTCTGGACCATAAAGTATACCTCCTATTTTTTTGAGCCTCAAGGCAAAGGAGATGGGTTTTTGCCCCTCTGTGCTAGTCATTAGTTATGGGCTCCTTTGTGGGTGAGGGTCTGGGCTGCAATGCTCTTGATGGCAGAAAGCAGCCATTAGTAGTGGAGGAGAAAACTAGGGGAATGGGCGCACAATGCCAATAAAAGTGGTATGAGGGGCTCAGCCAGTGTGGCTTGGTGGTTGAGTATCTACCCATGAACCAAGAGGTCCCAGGTTCCATTCCTGGTCA
>NW_005287745.1:0-515 GCF_000412655.1 Myotis brandtii
ATTGAAATCCCTTTTTATTGAGCCCCCTTTATAGAGTGAAGCACCTAGCACAGACCTTAGCAGCTCAGGTCAAAACTAATTCTCTCTTCCCATTTCCTTTTCTGTACTGTCTTCTCTCTTGCGTTCCCAGTCTACTCTGTTAACCATCCATAAACTCATTTCTGTGATGTTCAAAAATAAACTAAGTTCCTACATTGCCACCACCCATATTTTTTCTTCTTCTGAATTCACATCTTGATTTGCAGCACTGAAATTTACATAGTTTACATAGGTGTCCCAAGTCATAACTTTCTCAATGACCCTTAACTGTTCTCTGCCCTTCCCTCAATACACCTAATCTGTCTCCAGACTCCACTTTGCTTTCTTCAATTGTGCAGAGACTGGCTGATTGGGCTCAACAAGGCTTTGTAGAATTCAAGGGACCAAATATATGATGACAGAAGATGATTTGACTCTGAGTGGTGGGTACACAATATCGTGCATCATAGAAATGTACACTTGAAACCTATATGACC
>NW_005287746.1:0-515 GCF_000412655.1 Myotis brandtii
AGAAATTGCTATTATTTTCATTGATTTATTTGCATATCTCTAAGTTTTATAACACTTCTGTGGAAGGAGGTCTATGGGAATAAGGTTGATGCCTAGTGTACGGATGGGGTCAATTGCTCTATAATTGGAGTTATTACTGTAAATATGTACACATTTGAACCCACAGATGAGTGAAACTCAAGAAAACAGTGAATGATCAGCACAGTGGTGTATAATTGTTCCATAAATGTTCATTGAAAAAATAAATGAATTATGGTTGAAAATAACTTATGAAATAACTTAAGTGATCATAGACATAAATACTGTATGAATATAATGCCTGACAGAATTATATTCATGAAATTGGGTGAACATTATTTTTTATGGGAATGATCTGATTGGTAGGCCAGAGGTGGAGCTGAGCTGAAAATATTTTGTCATTAGATGTCAATATCTTATAAATATTATATATTAAATCATTCTAGTCCCATAAGCAAGCTGTGATAGGTCAGACTTTACTGTTTTTAAATATAGAG
>NW_005287747.1:0-515 GCF_000412655.1 Myotis brandtii
TGATCATAAGTGCTGTGCAAGAAGTATGGGTGCTATGGGAATACATAGCAGAGGCATTTAACCAAATTTAGGACAGTAGGGAAAGTAGGTAGGAATTAGCAAATAAATGTAGGTGGTGGTGGTGGTATGGGAGAGAAATCCAATAAAGGGAATGGCATGGGGTGGGTGGGGAGAAAGCCAAGAACAAGGTCAGCCCTAGGAACTAAGAGAAGGTGGTGAAACTGGACAGTATGGGGTAAAGGATGAAGCTGCAGTGAATACGAGGGCCCGGATCTCAGAGATCTTGCAAATCACGTGAAGGATCTTTCTCTGGAGACTAAAGGTTGCAAGTGAGGGAATGAGATGCATTTGGGGAGGAAGTTGACTCCTCGTCTTACATCATCCCCATCCCAGCTCCTCCTCTACCTCCTACCCTTGACCCAGCTTGCTGACGGCCCCTGCCTTTTGTCTTAGCCTTGCTCAGATTTGAACTCTTTCCCTTTCTTTTTAAAAAAATATATTTTCATTGATTTCAG
>NW_005287748.1:0-515 GCF_000412655.1 Myotis brandtii
GGGCATTTAAATGAGGTGGAGGAAACCTCCACCTGGAATAGAAAACACTGCACTCATGTTCCCAAGAAAAGAGAAGTGGAATTGGAAAACAAAAACAAAACCCATCAACTCATCTGGAAGCTCAGGAAAGAGTTTTTGCATTTTGGACCCATTTGCCTCAGCATGTGAATCATTTAACAGGAAAAAACATGGACTGACTCAGCTGGAGAGAGCTCTTCCAGTCCCCGCTGAGGTCCTTGCTTGGTGTGGCCCCTCCACTCCCCTTGCACCTTGCTTCCGTCCTCCTTTCTCCCTGTAGAGAAACAGGAAGGGATTTTATTAATAAGAATGACTGGGGTCACACTTAAAACAACATCAGATTTTGATCTCTTCTGGGCTTGGGAAATGGTTCAAGGATCAAGGAGCAGCTCCTGGTCAGATTGAGAAGCAGATGAGAGGCAAGACCTCTGAAAAATGAACTCACAATTGGCATTTGACACGGGCCTCTATAGTGACCTAGAGCATGTCTGCCTTAA
>NW_005287749.1:0-515 GCF_000412655.1 Myotis brandtii
AGAAGGCAACAAAATGAGTAGAGCATTTTTTTGTATTCTTGTTACCATGTTTCTAAAATATACCCCAAAATGCACCTGGCTAAATACTGGGCCTAGTTTTCCTCAGTCCTGACCTCCAGGCAATTGTAATTAAAATAATCTACCATGCTTATCCCTCTAATGAGGGAACTGCTCCATCAAGAGGTTCTACTGCCTACGTGAACCTGCCGATGACCCTAAGCAGGTAAAACTGAATGGACTAGAGGTGGGCACCTGACTTTGGAAACCAATCTTTAGGCTGGCTTTCCACCCGACTGTCACAAAAGATAATGGAGACAATCCTATTTCCTCTTAGAGATCTGAAGTAAAAAATTGCTAGAGGGCCTTGTGCAAAACCATGGGGAGCCAGAAACTATGAGGAAGCCTACTGATAATGGAACAAAAAGAAGCTGAGAGCCATTGAAGTGGATGAACATCTATAGACTCCACATACCTGGACACTGAACAGCCATTTACCCCAGAGTCCCGAAAGCCCG
>NW_005287750.1:0-515 GCF_000412655.1 Myotis brandtii
GCCAAACCGGTTTCGGCAATAAAAATATATTTAAAAAGAAAAGAAAATATGAAAAACCAAGATAATAGAACTCAGTGTATCTACCAGTCTCTCGCTAATGCATGCTGATCCCTGGTTGCTCCGACCCCTCCCCTGCCCCCTCGTACTTATCCCCACAAGCCCATCTCGGCCGAGCACATACCCAGCCGACTGACATAGGACGGAGTAGCCACGCCTGGAGAGAATCCGTATATTCATGAAGTAAGGGCTTTTGCTAGACATAGAATAGCAAATAGCAGTGGAAGCCATGTGATGCATACAAACTTCTCCCAACCCCCACCCCCTCCAAAAAATAATAACAGCCACATGGTGAGAACCTTCAGTGCTTTGGCAATGCATATCCTAAGCGCAGGTGGTATAGATGGCCATACCCTGAACACAGCCTATTTCTTTTCTTCACTCTTACAGACTCGAAAACACCCTTAGAACCTATTTCCGGGGGAAGAAAGAAAAACAGTATGGGTGCATCTATGCAT
>NW_005287751.1:0-515 GCF_000412655.1 Myotis brandtii
ATTTGTTATTCCACTTATTTATACGTTCATTGGTTCATTTTTGTATGTGCCCTGACCAAGGATCTAACCCACAACCATGCTCTAACCAACTCACCTATCCAGCCATGGCCATCAAATGTCTTTTTTTGAGATTCAGTGATTTATTTTCTTCTGTCTATATTCATATGACTTTTGTCTACATAAGTGATGGCAAATTCCTGACCCAAATACTATTGGTCCCTTTCCTATGTCCATGGTATACATCACTATTGAATTGCAGCCACTGCCAGTACAGTGGAGTTAGCCATGCAGATGATACTTCTTTGATGATGACCTCAAACTTAGCTCGTATCTGATTTTGTAGGTCATTGTCCTAATGTCAGGATTTAGCAACGTGCTCAGGTATTATTTGTCAGGTTGCTGTGGCTTCAAATACCTCTACTTTCAGCTTTTCCTAGGTACAAGTAAAATTAACATTTACCATGAAATCACCAGTCTTGGTCAGTTTCTAATGCAGTTAGAAACTGCATTTCAAC
>NW_005287752.1:0-515 GCF_000412655.1 Myotis brandtii
CCCCCTTGGGAAGTAAGAGAATTGAACTTTAGCAGAACTTCAATAACAACATCAAGGAGAGGAGAGCAAGTGCTAAAGGGTATACAAAGAAGCAGTTTGAAGAGAGCTGATTCCTCCAGAAATGATCTATTACCTGTGAAAGCACTTATCATTGTGTGTGGGGAAAAGTACTGCTCTGAATTAAATATTTTAATTCTTAACAAGGGTTTATAACTGTTTGCAACTCATGTCTTTGTCTTAGAAAGAGTTGGTGAGAATTCTGGAATGCAGAGTTCTAAATCCCACCCCTGGTAGCCAGGGATCTCTGTGATGTCACTGAGCTATAGTGTTGCTTCAACGTTAGCCATTTCAGTCTTGGTAAAGGTGAGCATGGAGAAGATGAAGATGTGGATAGATTTGTCTTTCCTGTTCTCTTTAACACAGTTAAGTTTGTTATTCAGGTCCAGAGTCTAACAGAGCTACATCTGCAATCTTTTGGTTCTACCAATGATTTCATGGAATGCCTTCCTGTACAC
>NW_005287753.1:0-515 GCF_000412655.1 Myotis brandtii
CTGTATTTAAAGGGCCAGAAGGTTGAGAACCAACGGTTTATTGTTTTATGCTGCTACCTGGCTGATCTTGAGCTGTGGGCTCTTGCTGAGAAAGAAAGACAGACAAGATATGGATCATTTACACTAAGAGGTCTCAAAACCAATTTTTCTGATGGGAATCTCACCTAAGACCGTAGGCAATAAAGTTCAGCCTCATGCCTCAAGAGTCACTGTCATCCATAGGGGGAAAAGGGGACTAATTCAATGGAAAACTACTTGAGCTGAGACTGATTATGACTATTTCAAGTTCACCATGTTTTCTTCTTCTTTACATTTATAGACACTTCCTACTGAAATCCTTAGTAAATGCTCCACACTCATTTTTAAGGTCTCTTAGTAGGAAATCACCCTCATCCCTCCAGAAATCGTTTTTGCTTCCAGTGATGTCAAGGTGGAAAAGAAAAAGAGAAGATTGGTGTGAATTACTTGGGCTGGACAATCCATGCAAAGAGAAGGCCTCACCAACATTCCTGCTT
>NW_005287754.1:0-515 GCF_000412655.1 Myotis brandtii
TTAGCATATTACACTTTTATTATTATAGATAGTGTTTTAATTTCTTATAATCACCTCCCAAGCCCATTCACTGCTTAATAGATAATCACTACTACCAATTTGGTATATACCTGTTCCGCATTTTTAAAATTTTATTCCTATGAATGTGTATTCTTAGAAATATATTTTATTTACATAAATATTATCATTTGGTATTGGTCTTAGTGATTCAGGCAACAATATGTTTTAGAGATTTTTCCTTAGCTGTCTTCTATATTCATTTCTTTAAGTTTCATAGTATTGAATATTGTATGTAGGATAACCATTTCCTTAGTGATGGACATTTACATTGTTTCCAGTTTTTTACTATTACGTCATTGTAGTAAAATTGCTTTTTTTGTAGCACAATTGCCTTTTTGTGCACCTGTGTTTCTTCAAGGAACATGAAATTATTGGGTCATAAGATAGTTGCAGTTAAAACATTAATTGTTGGCTGGTCCGAGTGCAGTGGCGCCTACAATTAATTGATAAAAAAA
>NW_005287755.1:0-515 GCF_000412655.1 Myotis brandtii
ACAACATTAGAACTGAATATCATTAATTTGCTTCAAATATTTTCCCAAGTAATTAAATATATAGTAAATATATTATCCTTGCAGTAGGCATTATTCTACAATTTTTAACATATGTAGATTCATTTAACCCTCACAACAATTCTATAACTTCAGTACAATGAATGACACTGTTGTGTAAATGAAGCTAAGGAGTAGTACAGTGGTAAAGTTATATGTGGAAGGTCATTCAACTAGTAAGTAGAGCAGGAATATGAATCCAGAGAATCTGGCTACATAATTTGAGCTAATAACCACTATTCTACATTGCCTCTCCTAAAAATGAAATGCATAATACATAAAGATTAAGTAGAAATTCTCTGTCCTTGTTCCTCAGTCCTAGTTTTCTTATTTATTAATCAGAGGAAAATAAAATGATGAAGTTTTATATCATTCCAATCCATTTTTAATGCTTTAAACTTCATTTACATATTTCAACAAATAATAGGTAATGTTTTTGTGTTTTAAGAACTTATATG
>NW_005287756.1:0-515 GCF_000412655.1 Myotis brandtii
GTCACAGTAGACTTGGTGAACACTAGGCTGTGTCACAGTATGCTGTGTGACCTAGCCTTTTTCACAGTAGGATTGTGACCAGTAGGCTGTTTCACAATAGGATATGTCACTGTAGGCTGTGTGACCAGTGGGCTATGTCACAGGATATACTTCAGTATGATGTGTTACCAGTTGGCTGTGTCACACTAGGATGTGTCACAGTGGTATTGTTACTAGTAGGCTGTGTCACATTAGGATATACCACAGTATGCATTGTGACCATTAGGCCGTGTCAGAGTAGGTCGTGTCACAGTAGGCCTTGTCATAGTATTCTATGAGAACAGGAGGATGTGTCTCATTAGGATGTGTCTCAGTAAAATTGTGACCGGTAAGCTGTGTCACAATAGTATATGTCACAGTAGGCTGTATTAACAGTAGGCTGAATCACAGTAGGCAGTGTGACCAGAAGGCTGTGTCCAGGAAGCATATATCACAGTAAACTTTGTCACAGTAGGCTGGGTGACCAGTAGGCTGCG
>NW_005287757.1:0-515 GCF_000412655.1 Myotis brandtii
TGGTTATAAAATTTTAAATAATACACAAGTGCGATAAAGTTCAAAGTGAAAACACTCATTTCCAGATCTCACTCCCCAGAGGAAAATAGTTGAACAGTCTGGTATAAACACGTGTACATTTTTTCTCTATGTGTATACCAAATGTGTTCCTTTTACAATCAGAAAATGTTGAAGTTCTATAAAAAAAGAAAGAAGGTGAGTTCTCCCCACTCCCCCGAGAGGAATCTGAGTGATGGTTTTGCTCATTTAGGCCTCCAAGGAAGAAGTAAGGGTATTATGGAGTTTCTAACATTATGTTATTCAATCTTCTTGTCACTCTTGTGAGAAAAGTATTATTATGATCTATACAACAGAACTGTGGACGGCAGCGAGGGGAACTGATTTGCCCGAGATCACCCAGCTAGTACCAACTGAGCAGTTACCATATGCTAAACACAAGGCCAAGTGCTTTACATACACTGTCCTGTCGAATCCTCCTGACAACCCTATGAGCTAGGTGCTGTTATTATCCTCAC
>NW_005287758.1:0-515 GCF_000412655.1 Myotis brandtii
ATGTTATCAGAATAAAATCAAATCCATCTGACGTGAATTTGCTCGGGACAAAGTGAGTATATAACCCAGAATGCTTTGGGCTGCATGTGACCAAATCCCAGATCACACTGGCTTACACAACAAGGAACTGAATTATCTCGAGGAACTGGGAGTTCGGAGGTAAGGGAGACCGAGTACAACACAATCAGCAGTTCAGTAAGGTCATCAAGGGCTCAGGTTTCTTCTGTGTTCTGTCCTCTAGATCAGATTCATCCAAAACTAGTTTCTCCTAAAATGGCTTGGGCAGCTCTGGCCATTATTTTCAGACACGACACCAACAGGAGAAGAGGCACCATCTCTTTCTTTTATCTCTTTTTAGGGACAAGAAACGCTTTCCCAGAAGCACCCTCTTCTAGACTTCCCTTCACATCTCACTGGGCAGAACAGGTTGCAGGCCATTCGTTCCTAACTCTTCATTGTCAAAGGAAATGGAATTAACCAAGATTGCTTAGACCAGTGGTTCTCAACCTTCCTAA
>NW_005287759.1:0-515 GCF_000412655.1 Myotis brandtii
TTTTTTTTTCCTTTTGGCCCAGAAAATTATAACAGTATTGATCTAAAATGAATATAAAATCTCTTTAAATGTAATTATCCAAAGGGAAATGAACATGACACTATAAATTTCATTAACAGATTTATCTCCATTATGAAGACCCTTGAGCAGAGAAATAACTTTTATTTCCCATACATTCAGCATCTATGATAGTGCCAGACACATAATAGGTTCTCAATAAATAAAATGAAAAAATAAAAATGCAGTAATGTAGGTGACTATCTATGAATATCATTTTTTTCAAGATCAGATGGCACAACTGTTTAGAATACCTCTAACAAAAAAAATTAACAATAAAAAATTCAAATTAAATAAATGCGGTTACATGTTTTAACTCACTTGCTTTAAAAATGTAACTATGACAATGAGATCCATATTAAATAAGTTTCATATGGATATGAGAAAAATAAAACCACTAAGTAATATTTTGATATATTAGTAAAACTAGAGGCCTGATGCACAAAATTTGTGCAAGA
>NW_005287760.1:0-515 GCF_000412655.1 Myotis brandtii
TCCTAACTTCTTAAAACTACTGTTGACTAGAACCTTGATAATTTTAGCACAAGTTGAGACAATGAAACAGGAAATATCAGTGCTGGACACTGCCAGAGAAGAAACACACTAATTAGTTATGTTTTTCCACCTTGCCAAATCTGTCTTTGATTTGCTTTCCGCAACCCCTTTGTTGTTTGGCAATTGCTCCATTAGTGGGTGGAATAAAACATACAGATACAACATAATTCAAATAAGCTCACTTTGCTACTTGTCAAACAAAGTTTTGACTACAAGAGGAATTTTCCATAAAGAAACCCAATTAAAGAATATTGAAATTCACACAAAAAAATGGTAAAGGTCATAGGATAAGCAAATAGATTTCCTCCTTTCAAACAGCCCCCCAAAAGCCCTTTTGACTATTCCCTCCAACATGGCTTAATTTATAAATACACATCCAAAAATGTTACCTATAAAAGTACAATATTATTCTTAACTTGCATGTTAAAACTGCACCAATTAAGATCACAGTTGTA
>NW_005287761.1:0-515 GCF_000412655.1 Myotis brandtii
GCCTCCAGGTGTTTTTGAGCCTTTGAGACTGAAGGCAGAGGCTGGCCCCTGCTCTTGGAGGTGAGAATGTCATTCATTTCAGAGGCTCATTGCAGTGGTTCCAGACAAACAGGTGATGCCAGCAAGTCCCAGTGCAAGCATCAGTGAGAGGAGGCCCTTGATTCTGCAAGACCTCAGCTGCCCTGCTTTGCCGCTGGTAATTGAGCTGCCTGACCTCCCTGGGAGCCTCCCTTCTCCTCCTCCAAGAACGAGAATTGATTTGTCAAACATATATGCATATTTCTCCACCCGGGCAGATTAATTCTCTCTGTAAGCTACACATCACGCTTTCAAAGTCAAGCGCTGAATCCTGCTACAGGCAATCCTGAGGATTGTAGAACTCCCTACTTCTTCTCTTTCTGACATCCCTAAAATGTCAGGATATAAGTTATTTTTTTATTGAACTGAAGGTTGGCTAAAAAGGGCATATATATCAGGTTAGTCTAGAACAGCGGTTCTCAACCTGTGGGTCGCGA
>NW_005287762.1:0-515 GCF_000412655.1 Myotis brandtii
AAAAAAAAGGCAGGTCTTTGGCCTGGACAGAGCCAAGCGCCTCCGCGGAGACACCGTATAAACTTCGCGGCGTGAGATCCTGGAAGCTGATGTAAACACGTTTAATAGCCGCGCACGCCCGCCGCTCTGTTCGGACCATCTGGGGGCCCCATTGTGTTCGGCTCCAGGTCGCCCGCCGCCGGGGGACAGTTGATCTCGGTTACCGCCCAGCGAAGTGCCCGGGCCCACTCTGGGGACCTCCTGGGAACGTTCCAGTGTATGCTGGAACATTCTGCCAGCGCCCGCCGGCCGCCTGCATCCTCCGTGGCTGCGTGCCAGAGGCCTCCGGGGGTTGTTTTCTTAAAAATCAAAGGCGAGTTTTGCTTTTACTGTTTGAAAGGTTAGGGAAACGGTGCCAGAGTTCCCCAGGGCGGCGTGGAGAGCGCTGGCGGGCGGGAGTCTTCCGATGAAGGCGGGGAGATAGCCCTGGGCGCCAGGGAACGCGGGCTCTGCAGGCAAACAAGGCGCTAACCCAG
>NW_005287763.1:0-515 GCF_000412655.1 Myotis brandtii
ACGGCAGGAAGAAAGACTAGACACTGATTTCTTCCTCAATATCTCACCCCGTACACACTTAGGTCGTAAATTCACAGCAGCAAGTACTCAGGGAACTTCCCAGAGGGCCAGGCGCTGTGTCAAATGCCAGAGATACAACAAATATTGGATCTTGCCCAGAAGGGGTTCAACGTCTACTTGGGGAGACAGACATTTCAAAATGGAATCCCAACAACTGAGAAGCACTACCATGCCTGGCCCTGGGGACACAGACGGCAAGAACCCCGTTCTCAGGAGGGGGAGGCTTCACAGAGGAGGTGACAGCTAAGGCACTTGGTTAAAAAAAGTAGCAATTTTGTTGTTGTTTTTATAAAAATGACACTTGATCTTTGTAATAATTCAAGCAATGCCAGGTAAGTGTCCAAAGAACGTACCAAAATACCTCAAGTCCCAAACCCAAAAATAACCAATATAAATTCTTAAATGTGATTTAAATGGAATTCTACTAGAGCAGCGGTTCTCAACCTGTGGGTCGC
>NW_005287764.1:0-515 GCF_000412655.1 Myotis brandtii
GGAGGATATCTGTAATACTGTCAACAACGAATAAATAAAGGGTTCCTACTCAGAATATTCCTGGAACACAGGCTGCAGACTTTGTCAAATGATAAAAAGAAAACTGAGGTACATGAAATGAAATTAGAACAAGAAACAGGAATGGACAAGAGCTGATATTTGGAGTTTTGTTAGCCTGGGTCATGTAGATTCTAATAACCTATATTGAACAATTTCTACATAAACACAATTATTTCATTCTATATTGAGGTAACCTCAACTAATTTTTGAAAAATTACTTCTATAAAATTTAAATGTTTCCTGGAGATCATGTAGCCAATACTGGACTTATCTTAAGCCATCTGATTGATAGCTGGTAAAATAGAAAAAAACTACAGTGCCAAAAATACCACTGCCCAGCCCAAAAGTCAGCATTTCTTTTAGAATGATAATGCAGTGTTGATTTGTACCAAATTAAACAAACCCTTGTTTAAGTATATTAAAATTTTTGCTTTTATGGAAGAAGTTTCACTTAT
>NW_005287765.1:0-515 GCF_000412655.1 Myotis brandtii
CTGAGATAGGAGCTTTCGTGTTTCTCCAGCGGTTCCTCGATCGGGGGGTGGGGGGAACTGAGGCCCCTGGCGGGTGATGCCATGAGGGCAGATGACCCCGGGCTCAGGAGTCCGAGGCGGGAGAGGGCTGGGCAAGGTCTGTGCAAGGTCATCGGCTCCTCCCCCTGCCTCCATGGAGGTCACACGCAAGTCACCAGGAAGGTGTCCACGCACCTCCACGCGGCGATGCTGTCCCCAAGGGCTCCCAGATGGGGGGGAGGGGAGGCAGGGGGCAGACAGGCATCAGGCTGACGCTCTGTGAGCCCCTGAGGCCACACACGGAGGCCAGAGGTTGGCATCCTTGTGCCCAGGTCACCAGGACCACAAGCTCTGGGGCCTCCTCCATCACTTCAGGGGTGAGGGCTCCCCAATAACTCGGGGCTGGGGGGCTCCCAGGAGGGCTGTGCCTGGGCGTGGCACTGGAAGGAGGGGATCCCGGAGAAGGGCCTGGGCTGGGCGTGTTGGGCGTGGTCCGG
>NW_005287766.1:0-515 GCF_000412655.1 Myotis brandtii
AAATGACAGATTCTTTTCTTCCTTATTAGTGCAGATGAGACTAATAACTCATTTATTGAGCTTTTAATATTTGCCAGGCACTGTTGAAAGCATTTTGCATGTAAACTGCATATTTAATTCTTGCAGTGTGTCTATGAAATAAATACTCAGTATCACTCCCTAAAACTGAAGCACAGAGGAGCTGTGTACTTTCCCAAGATCACACTGCTAGTAAGTAGGAAAGCCTGGATTCAAATGCAACTTGGCTCCAAAATGCAAGCTCTTCACCACTACACTCTCTCTTTTCCAGGTGAGTGCAAGCCCCAGAGGGTTTGTGTTAGATTAGCTTCACTAGTTAATCAACATGAGCTAATGTTCTTTGCTGCTCTGAATGGTGGTGAACAGAAGGTATACTTTCTGAAAAGTGAGCATCCCCTATAAAGACTGCCCCCTCCTTTAATGTGAGCCAGTAGAGTGCAGTGGTTAAAACAGTATCCTGGAAACAGCTATGAGTTTTTAGTGAATCCTGTAGATTT
>NW_005287767.1:0-515 GCF_000412655.1 Myotis brandtii
TAGCCCTCGCCCTTTCAAGATAACTGCAACAATAGGTATAATTGAAATACATGTTGAAAGGCTGGTTAAAAATATAAAATTTAGGGTAAATACTAAAGAGAAATTATGTTTATATTGTGAGCTAATTGAAAGTCTAAAAGGGCAATTAAAACATTTAAATGAGTTTTTTGCAGTTAATGGGATTAGATTTCTAATGATCTTTGAAATTTCTTTCTAGGGTTGGATATCTCAATCAGGCACAATTTTTCCCTCCAGAGTATATTTGGCAATGTCTAGAGTCATGGTTGGTTGTCACAACTGGGGTTAGGGGTGCTACTAGCATCTCATGGGTGGACGCCAAGGACCCTGATGATGAACAGGACAGACTCCTCACAACACAGAATTATCCAGTCGAAATTGTCAATAGTGCCAAGGTTGAGAGATCATGTTTTAGGATTCCAGAGACAACTGTATTTAAATACTAGTAAAAGGTTTGATAACACATTTCTCCAGTAAATTAAAGACTTCTGCCCAGC
>NW_005287768.1:0-515 GCF_000412655.1 Myotis brandtii
TTCATAGGTCAATGCTCAATCACTGAGCCACGCTGACTAGGCTCTAATCTTTCTTTTTAAACAAAGTAGGCCCACTATCAAAAGTGCTGGTAGAAATGGATTATATATAAGAAACTGAATGGCTTTTGGTTGATAAAGCTTTCCCTAGATATGTATTTTTTAAAAAATGTAACTAGTTCTAGAAGAATAAAAGGGGCAAATAGAGATGATTGAATGGACTAGTGTCTAAAGACTATTTCATTGACATATTGTCCTGGCCTCACCAAAACTCATGCCCAGGTGCTAATAACCAGGCTTAAGGAAACATAACTTCCACAATTACTCCGGGCAAAGCAATCTCTATGAATGAGGGGATTCAGTATCGGACACACCCCCACCCCTTCCAAGAGCAGAACACATTTTTATAGGGAAAGAAAATTGTCCAGCACCAGCCAAGTCCTCTCCTTTTCTTTTTCCTCTCTCTATTCCTCTCTGCTACTTCATCCAACAAAACATGTTCAACAGGAGCTTAGCCT
>NW_005287769.1:0-515 GCF_000412655.1 Myotis brandtii
TTATTATTATTATTATTATTTAAAACCTTCCTCCTCTGGGGAGCTTGCGTGATGGGGAAATCAGACACGATTTCATCAGCGTGACCCTCCCCGGCCCCCGGCCTCCGGTCCCCGGGAGGAACCAGGCTGCTGGGCTTGGCCAACAGTAACGGGAACTTGAGTTTCAAAACCTTCCACCCAATAAGGTTTCAAATCCGTAGCCCTGAGGACGGAGGAGACACGAAATGTAGCAAACTGGATTGAAGTTGACCAACACTGGCTTCGGAATTCTCTTGCCTTTTTTGGGCAAAGAGCTGTGTACAGCCTCCACGGAGGGAGCCCCCTTTCCGTCCTCGGAGCCGGGCCTGCCAGGGCCTGAGCCTTATCTGCCGGCACCGTCCCCGAGGCTCCCACGCTGAGCGGAACAGGAAGAGGGTTTTGCTTGGGTTTCGGTGTCAGCACTGCCACACCCTGAAGGGAACATTTTAAAGTAAAAAACATCTAAAAATAACACCTCAGAACGTGTTGTTCGTGAT
>NW_005287770.1:0-515 GCF_000412655.1 Myotis brandtii
CTGTGATACAGTTCTGCCCATTAGAGAACATTTACTCAGTCGTTTCTCTTTAGTTCCTTCTAAAGACACCTGAGAGTCTCTGGAGAATGGGTCATGTTTTGTAAGCCAAAAGGAAACCTAAACAACTCTCATGGGACATTAAAATAAATCACCAGGATTTTAACTTTAGACACAAATCTAAAAGAAATTAGTGAAAGGGGAGACAAGAATGGGCCAGTGGAATCATTCACTCTATTCCTTCTAAATGTAATGATGCTCAAAACCCTGTCTCGTAGGTATCCAAACCCCCAATATCTCTTTTTTGCGGCACTGTGATGTATGTCTAATGCTTTTTCTGGACTCTTGGAGGCTACACCAAAGGCATAGTGATAGGAATTATATGGCTAGTTCCTTCCACAGTCTACACTGTGATGCCTATGAGACCCATCAGGGTCAGAGGCTCCAGGGGTAGAAATTATACTCAGAAAGCAAAAGTATAGTGCAGAGGTGGTAAGTTGTGAACTGCTTCTCTCAGG
>NW_005287771.1:0-515 GCF_000412655.1 Myotis brandtii
TATGTTGTCCCTCCAGCAACTTCACACATTTTTTATTAAGACTACAATAATCATGAATACATGATAAAACAATATTTTTGAAAGATTTTGAAAGGACTTGGTCCTGTGTCTGAATTGTGTAGAATCTAAAGTAGTTATTCAACATGCATGAGGAGGGGCTAAGAGTCCCATGTGTGTGTAATATTTAGTGCCAGCATGATCACCGGTCATGTCATGCCATGTCAGTATCCACAAAGACCTGGTGAAAGATACAGTTTTGTGAGGCCCAAAGCTGATTCACCTCATTGCTAGTAGACAATGAAGTTGTGATGGAAATTGTTTAAGTATTATCATGGCCATAAAGGAAATGCATGCCTGTGTCAATATCCACAAAGAACTTGTAACTGTGCCCAGATAGATGCCACCGGTTTGACTATCCAGAAGCTGAAGAGATGCCCCAGGATGGGCAAGAAGATCATAGTATTAAATATCTGCCCTGGCCGGTTTGGCTCAGTGGATAAAGCGTCAGCCTGCGG
>NW_005287772.1:0-515 GCF_000412655.1 Myotis brandtii
TGAGGATTAAGCCTCTCCAGTTAGAGGGAGTCAGAGATAGAGACCAAGAAACGTAAGTTTACCTTTTGCATTTCAAAGGGCTTCTTTTCTTTACTCCTGTTTCTGTTCCGTCCTAGGGCTTCAAAAACAAACCAAAAAAGATGGGTCACATAAAGGCAGACTTGATTGACGTTGACTTAATCCGAGGTGAGTTCGAAATTGGGTTGGTTTCTCATGTGTATTATTATTTCATGCGGTACTAAAGGTTACTTTTAGCTATCGTCCCTATGTGATAGTGTACTTAAACTTCCCAAAGTAATCTTACCTCACCGTTCAGGCATTAGCATTTCCCCCTCCCCCTTTGCTTAAGTCCTGTGTGGCTACTCCACAAATTACATGGTTTTCCACATGAGTCAAGAGGGAGGGATGAACTTATAATTAAGACAGATATGCAGCATGGTATGACATTCAGGTGAGCCTGACTCATTTTGAGCTTGTGTCCTCATGATTGAGGCAAGAAGTTATTACGTCTAAGA
>NW_005287773.1:0-515 GCF_000412655.1 Myotis brandtii
CTCTATCCACTGAGCCAAACCAGTTAGGGCTATATCAGCTTCTCTTCCCAGAAGATCAACTAAAAGCCTAGTGGGATGAATTTATGCAGCACCATCCACATTTATAGATGTACCTATAAAATATTCTAGCAATCACAAAATAAATGCATAAGACAGTCTTTGGAAAATGATAATTCTTATAATACTTGCTAAAACCCTAAGTTCATGTGTGTATAGTTCTCAGGCTCCTCTGGTGCTCAGAGGCAGATCCTCATTTCCAAAGGAAATGATGCATTTCATTGATATCTCCTGGGTTGCCTATGTCTTTCTGTGAGTCTGTCTTTGATTTCATGCCAGAGAGCTGAAAAACTGCCACTTTTTCCCTGAACTCCTGCCCCCACACCTAATCTGTATTTCTCTTTAATACATTTTATTCTCCCTTCTAGATAAAAATGAGATATTTAAATACTCTCCTTATTAAAGAACACATCAACTTTTTGGAATCCTATATAATAAAAGGCTAACATGCAAATCGA
>NW_005287774.1:0-515 GCF_000412655.1 Myotis brandtii
GCTATGACTGGGGACTTTGGGAAGGACTTTGCTATGGGCTGCATAGCATTGGGCTCCAATCAGAGCTCCCCACATGGCACCTCTCCCACTCACGGGAACCATTTTCACTTCTCTACCTGCTTTGTCTGTTGTACGTCAGTGCCGTGTGGCTTAGTGCGACTCTCCACCTGAGACCCGACAGGACCGTCCTGCAGGGCCTACCTGGTTGCTCTCCCAAAAGGGAGGATGGAGCACTGGAAAGGGCTAGGGTAGGAGTGCCATGTGACATGGACGATGATTTGCAAAACCACATTGCAAGCCATTTCTGGCCCGTTTTATTATAGGGCTGGGATAGAGAAGGGGCAGGTGCAGCTGCCTTCACTGGAATAAAACAGGAGGAGGTAGTGGAGTGGATACAGGGTGAGTGAGTGGATGGCGCATGAAGCAACATGGTGAGCATGGCATGTTTCCCTGGAACAAAAATTCAGGGAAACTATTACTTTTTGTAAAAAAACAAGCAAACACACACACACACA
>NW_005287775.1:0-515 GCF_000412655.1 Myotis brandtii
TATCACTGTCTTCCTATTCTCTCCCTCTTGGATCATCCTCCATACCCTGAAATTCAGAGATCAGTACAGACACAACACTGAACCCCCCCCTTTCCCAGGGTCTCAGTCTAAAGTCTATATTCAGAACTCAGATATCTATGTAGGAAGTTTAGAAAACAGTGACAAACCTTGATTCAACTGCTTGTCAGGCATCAGTGCAGGAGACAATGGTTTAATTTCTCAGTTTCCTGAAAGAGGTTTTAAAAATGGACATGTTCACCATGGAATTTTGCTTTTACAAACATCTTTCCTACTGTAGTTCTAGGCATCTATGTGAAAGATTGCTCTCTTTTCACCCAAGCAGAACCTTTGGATCTCAATTATTTCAAGCTTTGCTTTAGACTTCTAAAATATTATATGAAACAAGCATATAAACTGTATAGCACCTTTCATTTTAAAAAACCTATTGATCTTTATGTCTTTAAGCATTTTCTAAGATAAATCCTTTTTACATAAAGAGGATAAAATATACTAAA
>NW_005287776.1:0-515 GCF_000412655.1 Myotis brandtii
TAGATTAGGAAAATCATACTCAGAGGGTAAGTCATTTTCCCAGTGCTATGTAGCCAGAAAACTGCAAATTGGTGTTCATATCTGGAATTTAGCATCTCCAAAGTGACACCGCATGTCTCCGTCCTCTTATATTGAATATCAGGGAGAAAGGAGATAGAAAGGGAAGGAGGGGTGTTAAAAGCAGAGAAATGTGCACAAAAGAAAAACTTTGCTGACAATAGAGACTGAGTTTCCAAAATGCTTTGAAAAATGCAATAGGTCATGGGAGAAGGAGAAACCCATTAATCTATTGGAACTGACCATGTCCTGGTAGAAATAATTTTAAATTCTAGAATATGAAGTGATCTTAGGAAATTTGAGATTATCTGGACTGACATGAATCACCTGACATAGTTCCTTTTCATCCCTGCCTCACCTTCTCCTTTAACATGTACAGAGGCCATGTGTTACCTGGGTGTGGCAGGGTCCCTCCTTTTCTGCCTTGAAGAAGGTGTGAGTGTGTGTGTGTGTGTGTG
>NW_005287777.1:0-515 GCF_000412655.1 Myotis brandtii
TTTTTCAGAGCCTCCCTTTCCTGATCTATAAATTAACAGGCCATAAAATAACTAATGAGCTAAAAGCTCTGAATATATTCTGAATACCAACAGGTTCTTAATAAATAGTCCTTGAACATATCTGAGAAAACTATTTTCTTAATTTAAAAGAGCTCATTCCATAAATAACTACATTTCTATACATAAGCATCTGTTTGAACATTTCTATTAAATCCACAGTAGTTACAAATATGTTGACAGTAGACAAACAGCATTTGCTAAAAACATGAGTGCTAGGAAATTGTGAAGTAAGGATATAGTGCTAACCTTCAATGAATTTATCAATCCAGTAAAAAGAAGATATTGTAAGTGCCAGTTTATAAGAGGTATTCACCTCCCTTCCTCCAAGAAATCATCAAAGATTTACTTGGCACCCAATGCCTGTGCCTGTATTATGGGCCAACCGCCACTTTGGTCCTGTCCAACCTCCACTAGTGCTCTTCTTGCTGATCCATGTATAGTTTTGTCTCCCCGCC
>NW_005287778.1:0-516 GCF_000412655.1 Myotis brandtii
TTTTACATAACAGGAAGAGCTTGGCAGAAGCTCTCTGGTGGCACTTGAGTGAGCTGGGAGTTTTGTCTCATGTGTAACTAATAAGCTGACACTTTTATCCAGAAATATCCAGAGATATAAAACCATGAGGTGATGGCAAAACCCAGGCCCTGTTCTCTCTAGCCACACAGCTACTTTTTTATTAGACGCCCAAAGAAACACCTTCATGGGTTGCTGTTATGATGAGTATACTGAATATTTACAATTCCAGGTACTATCCACATAAAAATCAGGTTAAATAAGTTGGTGGGATCCTGGGATACCTGTGATAAATAGCTCCTTAAACCATTAAGCAGCAGGTATAACATTGCAGCACAGGTGAAATATTCTTAACCAGTCTCCAACTGGATTAATTTTTCCCTCACAACATACTGAGGCATGTGGAGGCTAAGCAACCTCACACCGTCACTGGTATAAGCCTGATAACTCTGTTCCCACTGGTCAGTGTGCAATTCTTACCAAGACTTATTATTATTA
>NW_005287779.1:0-516 GCF_000412655.1 Myotis brandtii
ATGGTGGAGGTTTGGGGACAAGAAGGGCAGGCAGCCACCAAGAGGTCCCTGGACCAGGACAAGCCCCGGGAGTCCTGGAAACAGCCAAATAGTCTGAACCTGTGTCACAGAGGAGGGTTTTGGTGGAGGTGAGGCTGGGGCATGCTCAGAGCCACAGGTGAGGAGTTAGGATTTTATTCTCAGAGTAATGAGGACCCATGGGGGGAAGCAATTCAGATGCTTTAGCGACATCTCTCTGGATGCTGTGGGCACAGCGGGGTCCACAGCCCATGGGCAAGCTGAGACCAGGAGGCAGGGACAGTTTTCTGGTCACCAGGAGATAGAAGAAGTGCTGGCGTCTGGGTCTGCTTCAAGGTGGATGTGGGGTGCACTGAGGTGGGGTGTGAGAAAAACAGTGGGGTCAAGGGCAGACCCAAGGTGGAAAAATCTAGACAGAAATATGACATTTAGTATAACTGAACCAGCTATGGAAGGTCAAGAAGGCAGTGGGTTAGCCTGGCCGGCGTGGATCAGTGG
>NW_005287780.1:0-516 GCF_000412655.1 Myotis brandtii
CATGCCTGCCCCCTCTTGATGACATTTTACTGCCTGGTAATGCCATTGCTGCTGGTCTGCCTACATCCCATAAGCCTTTAAACCAGGACAATCCCAGCATTTCTAGGGTATCCAGAATTATCTTAGGTTTGAGGGTCAGGATTCTTTTAAACCAGACGCTCTCAGAGCCTCAAGCATTGTTGAGAGACGAGTGCTTTCTTCTTTATTCTCCACAGCCTTCTCCTTACAGTTGATCTATTGTATGTTCGGCACTATTGAAAAATTTAGGGAATACTTAAAAGTGAATTTATTTGAGATTTTTAACTCTTAACTAAATCTTAGGCATTCTCAAGGAAGTGGGATTTGAGACATTCATAAAATGTAGAAATAGCAGCAGGGTGAAGAGTTGCCTTTTAATAAATTCATTATGTAGGGTATACTTCTTATTAGAAAATAATTGAATTACTTTAAGAAATTATAAAACTGACATATTGGTTGAAGACGATCTAGAAAAGACAAGCAAATAGAAGAAAAAAA
>NW_005287781.1:0-516 GCF_000412655.1 Myotis brandtii
AAAAAATAAAGAAAATAAATGTCAGTTAAGGGAATGTAATAAGCATCTTGCTCTGTCTGCAGGTCTGTGGTCTGCAGGTGACTCACTCCAGGCTGGGCCACATCTCCTCCATCATGCACACTCCTACACATGTGCATACCATATGCACACCATGCACACACAGAGGCCATGCCAGCCCAGGGCCCATCTCTACAGCCAGAGAAGAGCCAGGCAAAGAGGGGCAGAGAAGTGTAATATTTACTACCTGGCTGTTTTGAGTTTTGCCAACCCCGTCCCTACACAAGTTCTTCGTCCCCTGCCATTGGTAAAACCGGAACTCCTACTGTGGTCCTCAGGAGCGGCACCAGCCTTCAACTCTGGACTCCATCGCCGAATGGCAGTGATGGGGACAAGGCAGCCATTCTCCTCTACCCACTATTCCCACTTCCCTCTTCCCAAATGCTCCCCTTCTTCCTAACCCCCCTTCAAGGTCTCTAGAAGCTTCCCTTTCCTATTCCATTCCCCCTCTCCTTCCCA
>NW_005287782.1:0-516 GCF_000412655.1 Myotis brandtii
TCCCCCTCCCCTCCGCCAGGCGCGGGCCATCTGGCCTAGGGCCAAATCCGTCCCCCTAGGTCCCCCTCCCGAAACTAAGAATGGATTTTACATTTTTAAATGGCTGGGGGGCGGGGGAGAGGATATTTCATATGAGTTGTGACAGTTATATGAAATCAAATTTCGGAGCCCATAAAGGGAGTTTCGTTGGCACACAGCCATGTTCATTGTTTATGTGTTGTCTATGGCTGCTTTCCTGCTGCAGGAGCGGAGCTGGGAGAGTCCCATGTTGCATGACATCGATCTTGGCCCACAAAGCGGAGGATAGCTGTCTGGCCCTTCACAGAAGGAATGCCGACCCCTACCCTAGACCCCTACCCTGGACTCCTAACCTAGACACAAACAGACTGGGTCCATGTTGTCCATCGATTTCTCGGGTCACTTCACACCTCATGAGAAACTCCCTACACCGTCCCTTGCACCTAGAGCTGTTTGACAAAACACTATGACTTCCATTCTCTCTTCTGGTCTTAATGT
>NW_005287783.1:0-516 GCF_000412655.1 Myotis brandtii
GACTTCTTTCTTTTTCCTGTTTCCTTTGTGTACTTTCTCCTCTCCCACTCCCACCCAAATCCTTTGCCTCCTCTCTGTCTTCCCCATCCCTTGTTCCCAGGAGTCCTTCTGCATCCCCCCTACTCCTCTTTTCTCTTCCTCCTCAGAGGTGGCCTTGTTAAGGAGCGAAGAGTATTGTGAAACTTCAGCTTGGATTAACATTTCCTTTAGCTAGACATTCACGTGGCAATCACATAATTGAATGAGTAGCTGTCATGTGATGGGATGTTAGCTTTACCTACGGATTACTGGCCATTATTCGGAAGCAGAGAGCCTTGATGTGAGACGGTGGTCTAAACAATTAATGGTTGACTAATTTAGGGCATTTGGAAACTTGTTAAAGAAATCTCTGCATGACAGTGTCTCTTAGAAGATCAGCCATGACTTCTGAAGCAATGACACAGCTTCTCATTGAAAAGCCCACTGCCCCTTATATTTGAGAGTGTTGTTGAGTCTCACAATTACTTAAATCTTTGT
>NW_005287784.1:0-516 GCF_000412655.1 Myotis brandtii
GCTCTATCCACTGAGCCAAACCGGTTAGGGCCCAAAGTATATTTTAAAACTATAATTTAAAATGTAAAATTAACAGGTAAATGGAACAGAATTCAGAAACAGTCTCATATATATATGTGGAATTAAGCAATAGCCATAAAGAAAAAATGGAATAAAACTGATAACATAGTTTATAACCTCTATGACCAAACAGTATCTCTCTTTCTCTCTCTCTCACACACACACCACCATAAACAAAATTAACAGACTAGCAATAAAGTAGGAGAAAATACTTACATGTAATGTAAGACTAGTATACAAACTGTTTTAAATGTTCATAAATCAATATAAAAGAGTACCCAGTTGAAAAATGGGTTGAGGACACAAACAGGCAATTTATAGGAGGAACTACAAATGACCAATACAAATAGATGCTTAATCTTATCACTTATCAGGGAAACACACATTAAAAAAAACCCCAACTACTTCACTTTTCACCCAGCAGATTGACCGGTTTAAGTTAGATAATATCAGCTG
>NW_005287785.1:0-516 GCF_000412655.1 Myotis brandtii
GGTTGCAAGTAAAATATCCTGTGGGAAAACAAAAGAAGAAATTTGGATAACAGATGTGTTGGCCCCTTACAGCGTAGAGCTGATTTTGCCATATCTCACCAACAATGATGTTTTCTACAGCATATCAACCTCAAGGGATGAGCTAAATCATGGCATCAAGAGGGAACTAGCTCTTACGTACTTTGACTTGAAAATGGAGTTTCAAATAGTGGGCTTGATATCTATGAGGATTTAACGAAACTGCTGAAATCATAAAACAAACGATTGTTGATATTTTTTCCAAATGCAAACTCATCTATCTGCATATTTATCAAACAGCACAAATGTAAATTTTGGCAAACTCCATACTGTCTATAAACTTCTTAACAGGGATAATGAAAAGATCTTACCTATTCAATGACCTGCACATCTTATATACAACATCGCTAAAAAGGGTTGTGATTGCTTAAATGTGATATTGAGATTTTCATAATGAAAGTTTGTGGTCATTTTTATCAAATGCAAAGAAGCACTTAA
>NW_005287786.1:0-516 GCF_000412655.1 Myotis brandtii
CTCGGGCCTTCACTGTGTATCCCAGTGCATTATTGGGAACTGAAAAGGAACAAATACGTCCCAGTCTGGAGTTTAATATTTAATCCCGTTCATGTCTACTTTGATAGAAATCCACCTTACGGTTCATCTCTTTTGTAGGTTAATGGTATATTTATTTTCATAGTCACACACACACATACACACGCACACACGCACGAGGTTTCTCAGCTGTGGTGAAAGAAAGGGAACATGTATTTGTCCTATTTTTCATTTGATTAAGGCATGCACACAACTTCACTTATTCTAAGCCCCAATTTAGGTCACTGAACATTATTCAGTCAGCTCATCACAGAAGCGTCTTATCATAGCATGATTGTGGTTACAGAACTCTGCTGGACATGCTTCTTATGTGTATGTACACCCACATTATGTAAGCATGCATTTGGGGGGAGGGTCCACAGTGTGTGGCAATGATACTTTTAATAGGCAATAGTATCATATTTGTAAGTACTCAAGCCTAGAATAGTGAATGTGTGT
>NW_005287787.1:0-516 GCF_000412655.1 Myotis brandtii
AAAAAAAAAAAAAAAGATATCAATTTAAAAAAGCAAGCATATCCTTGGGTGAGGATTAAAACAAATGTTTATAAGAAGGTGCATCTACAGGTGAATAGCAGGTCTGCAGCCCCTTCCTCTCTTCCCACAGGGTCCGAGGAGGCAGGAAACAGTGTGACTTCAAACCAAACAGAAAGCCAGATTTGACCCAAGTCACTGAAGGGCTCGGAGGGATGGGCGGTTCTGTAATCTGGCAGCTCCCCATCTATAAAATCAGGATCATGTTGTCCCTCCTAAGGCCCTCACTCCCAGTAGGTTGTGACGATTGGCATTAGTAGTTATAAATTCCACTACTGACAGTGAGGGACTGCGGAGTGCTCATAGCTCATCCGAGACGCACATCGCCCTCCAGTGGGCAGGCAGACAGCATTATTATCCTTCGTGCCACAAAAGAACTTGAGGTGTGGTGGCCTGTCCACAGTCACCTGGCCCGTCCACCAGGACCTTGGTCTCTGGACTCCAAATACATGGCCTCCA
>NW_005287788.1:0-516 GCF_000412655.1 Myotis brandtii
TATAACCCAGCTCCATAGGCCCCTGGTGGGGGGCATCGCCGGTTCATAGGCACCCTGAGGTGTGGAGCCTGGCTAGGCTGAACTTCTGAGCCTGTAGAGAAGCTGAAGGAAGAGGCCTGCCCAGCCCTAAACCTCTCCAGCAGGACCCCTCTACCCCAAACAGGGATTCTTTGCCTGAGTCCTATGGGGCTCCATGGAAGTACGTGGGGGGAGATGTGGTCAAAGGGGCAGACACACTCCCACCTTCACTTAAATCAACAAAATCCCAAGTTGACCTGTTTTATGGTTCTGTGTCAAGATTCTTCTAAAAGAAAGGGCTCCACTGTTCTTAAACGCTTGGAAATTGCTGCTTGGGATCAAACCCAGACTTTTAGGGCTGGTCTTCCCGTCTCCCCAGGACCCACGGACTTCTCAGGAACCAGGGAGCTTCATGGTGCCCCAGCTGCACCCGGGCTTTTCCACCACAGGCCTTGCCTTCCCGGTTCTCTCTGCCTGAAGGGCCAGGCCCCATTTCTG
>NW_005287789.1:0-516 GCF_000412655.1 Myotis brandtii
CCAAACAGCCCTCCACCTGCATGCTGGTCCCCAGGGCTGGCCAAGAGCTGACTGCTGGGGGTGCCGAGAGACAGAGCTGGGTGTCCGCACTTCGAGAGGCCCCTTTCAGGGCAGGAGGGACCCAAGGTGGGAAGAATGGAGGAAACCCAAAAAGCCCCTCCCAGAAGGAGCAGGGGCAATGTCGCCACTTCTGGAGCCGTCCTGTCCAGAGGCCAGGGCGCGGCCCGGAGTAGCATGTGCCCTGGAGGCTTCTTAAGTTCTGTCCTTGACTCTGGTACTTATTTACCGGGGTCCTCAGGCATGTTAACCTCTCTGAGCCTAGTCTCCACATCTGCAAAATTGGAAAAATTTTCAGGCACCACACAGCTACCTCCCTGGTGTTTTGGCAAGAATGAGTGGAGTGAGGGGTGTAAAGTGTTTAGTACAGAGATTGACACATAACAAATGCTTCAGATAAGATTTAAAAAAAAAGAAAAGGTGCCCTAGCCAGTTGCTCAGTGGTTAGAGCATCGACCC
>NW_005287790.1:0-516 GCF_000412655.1 Myotis brandtii
AGCCTTGGACTATAACTCCAGAGAATAAAGCACTTTCAAGTAGCTCAGTGTTAAATAGGCCACGTCTGGCCTCCTCAAAACCTTTGCAATGTCAGGCCTCTTCCACAGACCAGCTGCAGGCTGAACTCTGTCAAGTTCCTTGGCCATGCCCAGGCTTATGTGTTTCTGTGGTTGCCAAGCTCATTCCAACGAGGGTTAAATTTCAGTCTTGGGAGCAAGGCCTTTCTCCTAATTCTTAGTTCCTTCATTGTGTGCTCTCTTTCAGGCTGGATGTAGTAGCTTCTATTTTGGTACCTGTTACTCCTGGATCTCAGGAGTTCTCTTCTATTTCTTTTAGTAATTAACTACCTTCTAATATTAAAAATTCTTCATATTCATTTTTTACCTGCTCAAATGACTGATGAAGTTTTATACATATATCTTGATTGGACCCTGATTGATATATCCTATTTTCTATTATGCTTTAAAAACATATTAGTATCCAAAAGACTAATTTAACACTAATTCTAAATAAAT
>NW_005287791.1:0-516 GCF_000412655.1 Myotis brandtii
CCTGGGAAGCAACACGAGCACATGATTGTGATTTTCATGATGATCATCATCAGGTAGTTGAGCTGCTTTGTGCTGGGCACTCGGTTAAGCATTTTATCAATTTGAACATCTCAGCCACGGAGATCCTGGGGGCGGCTGGTCTTACGGAGACGTAGGTAATGCGTGGAACCAAATTGCAACCCCACGGCTTTGTGACTCCAAACCCTGGGCCTCAGAGCGCCCCAGTGTTCTGGTTTCCCCCATTCCTCACCCCACGCCTTGCTCTCTACCTCAGGTAGCACTTAGGATAGTGCCCAATGGAGGGAACACTCCGTAAACATCGCCTGCTTCTGTTCTTTTGTATTATTGCCTCTTTTGTTTGTGGTCCTTTAGGGGCTCAGTAAATAACAGCTTTCGTTAGCATTGCCTTCGATAACAGCTGCAGGATCATCACAACTGAAAGAAATTAGACTCGTTTTACCTGCTCCCCTCCCCCAGAATTAGGGTCAGGAGGCGGTGGTGACTCAGAGGTTCCCA
>NW_005287792.1:0-516 GCF_000412655.1 Myotis brandtii
AAAAAATAAAAATGTATGTTTCTTCATTCTATTCCATTAGTATGTCCATGTTTGTTTTACCATTAAAATGTCTTCAATAATAAAGTATTGAAAGGACAAAAAGCATAAACCGTTCCCCCAAAATCACATCAGCGTTAAATCCTAAGATTATCTTCCAAAGGCTTCTGGAACTCCGCCCTGCACCCTGCGCTGTCTCTCTGTCTCCCCTGCCCCCACGTAAGCTCCAAGCTCCAGTCACTCTGCTCTCCCCCTGTGCCCCACTTACTAGTAGTCGCACTCGTTTCCGCCTCCTGTCCCCTCCTCTTCCTTCACAGTTCCATTCAAGCCCCCTCTCTCCTCTCCTTGGACTCATGGAAAACACAAGGTGAGGTCGAGGGCGCTGTGAGTCCCCCTGAGGAGGCCCACAGCTGCCGGCAAGCCTGTGGCTGCAGGCACACAGCCTCCTGGGCCTCGGACAGCAAAGTGCAGAGTTGTGAAGACTAAATGGGATCATGCGTTTGGCACATGGTAAACGCA
>NW_005287793.1:0-516 GCF_000412655.1 Myotis brandtii
ACGCGTGTCATAGGTTCGCCATCACTGCTCTAGTCTGAGACTCTCTGTCACTCCTGAGGTCTCAGGACTGCTCCTTCCCTCTCAGCCGGAAGCCCAGGGGGATAGCGTGCCGGCCTTGCATTCCAGTGAGTCCCTGCTCTTTACCCAACTTAGCTCCAACAAGGACTCATGTTTGGTTGGGATATGTGCTCATTTTTCCTCTTCCACACACACCCAAGTGGACTGCCCTATATATGTTTTTTTCTTATTTCATTCTATTTATTTCCAACCACTCCTGTAATCTACCAAGGTCATGTAACAGTCTGATTGTATTACATGTGGTACAAGTCACTCTTATGTATGAGTGTATATGTTTTTTTCTCTTCCCACCGTGGCGGTGTTATTTTGAGGTAGACCCAAAAGCAAGTCCAGTTGCTTTATTTTAAATAACAGAGGCCATGCCCAGAGTTCACATAAAACATCAGTGTCTACATCTAGAGAGGTCAAGGGGTCAACTGTTTCAACAATCCACCAGTC
>NW_005287794.1:0-516 GCF_000412655.1 Myotis brandtii
GTTGACTAATGAGTTTGCTGACCACTGGCCTAGCCTGAGGAGCCTTCTAACCCTATAGTTCTAAAATGGTTTCTGAAGAAAACAGTGATTTTCAAAAAATAACAAAAAGTCTACAAAGATGAAATTCTTATAGATGTCGAATGGAAGGATTGCTAGTATTTATTGTTATGCTATGTTACATATTTTTTTGTGTTACATATTTTTATGGAGTAAAAAATATCAATGTTTCTACAAGTTAACTTGAATCTTCAGAAAGTATTACAGACTTACCGAAAATATTGGCACCTCGCTGCTAAAATTACCCGGTGGGCAGGAAAACGTTTCTTTTCCACAACAAATGTGACGTCACCATATTCTTCCCCAATCAACAAGGCACCGATATGTTCAGACAAAATGTGCACATGATCAATTTCCCCCACTGCAGTAAAGGGGCGAAGTGGGTGGCTGTTACTCATCTTGTAGAAGAGATAATAGTCGCTGATCTAACATGAAAAAGGGATGAAAGTTAGTGTGGGC
>NW_005287795.1:0-516 GCF_000412655.1 Myotis brandtii
AGTCAAAAAGTTTGCCCACCCCTGCTCTAGGCCCACCAGGCACCAAGCTCTCATTTCTCCCGCCTTTACTCCTTGGCATGTCCTTTCACTCTTCACCTACCTGCTGACCCATCCTTTAGGCCTCAGCTTCTTTGAAACTGACCCTGAATCTCTTCTATGGCCCAGGGCACTTGTATGTATCTTTGTTAGGAAGCATTTCTTTCCATCAACATTTATGATACACGTTACAGACACTGAGCTAGACGCTGGGATGCAAAGCCCAGGGAATCATGGATATCTGCCTTCAGGGCCTTTTCTATTTTGTTTTTATCATTTTGCTTGCCCTCACCAGACTGCTGTTTCTTGATCCGGTTTTTACTTATCCCAAAGGCAGAATGCAGAGTCTGAAACTGTAATCGATAATAAGGGTTGATAGGATAAAATAAAGAAACGAGAGGCATTTAGTGCAGGACACTTAAGCTAAAGAGACAAGGTGGTACTCATTTTGACTGGATGAGTGCTGGAATGCTTCTTTCG
>NW_005287796.1:0-516 GCF_000412655.1 Myotis brandtii
GGGGGGGGGGAAGGAAATCCACTTCAGGCTGTTCATTGAACACCTGCTCTGTCAGACACAGTGCCAGGGGCTGCAGGTGCGAAGACAAAGCACGATTCTTTTCTGGTAGGAGTTCTTAGTTTATCAGCGTCACCTCCTCTCAAGTGTGAGGAGTGTCAGGGAAGGATAGACGGGGGAAGTGATATTTGCGTTGCATTTAAAATGTAGGTAGACTTTCGACATATGGAGAAGCGGAAAGAGCTTCCCAGGGAGAGGCAAGAGCAGGAACACCAGCATCTGGGATCCTCCTTCTGAACTCATTTCTGTGCTTCCGAAAGCTTGCCCTGACAATGACAGAAGGCACAGCTTTGCGATGGATGCTTCACAACACCTTATTTTTAAAGCAAAAAAAGAGATAAATGTTCCTAGAAAACGACTTTTAATAGTCTCAACACTTTTGAGTACTTTTATTAGCAAAATTACTGGCATTATCGCTAGAGATGGTCTAAAGCTGTTCCTGTGTCTTGGACAGCCCTC
>NW_005287797.1:0-516 GCF_000412655.1 Myotis brandtii
ACAGAAAGTTTGAGAGTAGAGGAGTAACATTCAAATCTGTGGATGAGGAACTGAATATAGAGAAAATAAAGGGAATAAAGGTAAGAGGCTATTTAGGAAGCCAGGTGAGAATTCCTACAGGCCTGTACAGAGGCAGAATGAATGGAAATCTGATGGACAGAATGTAGATATCAAAGATGAAAGAAAAACATAAATGTAGGCTAGTTCAGTTTCTCAGCTGAAACTTGTTAAGAAAGTTCAATAGAAGAACATATGAATTGCAAACTCATACTGAGAATTTTACCCAGAAAACAACGCAAAGTGGAAAAGTTGACCAAAACTTGAAGGAAAAGTTAAGAGACATCAATTGAAGTGTTCCAAAATTTATCTAAAAGGACTTCTATAAAATAAGAATAGATAGAATACAATATTCAAAGAAATGTCTAGGAATTTTTAAAAATTAAGGGAAGTCATGAATCTTAGAGTATACACAAATATGTTAAAACTAGAGGCTCAATGCACGAAATTCATGCAAGG
>NW_005287798.1:0-516 GCF_000412655.1 Myotis brandtii
CCCCACAAAAAACAGTTCATACCATGATTAACTTAATTTAATTATAATCCACTGTTTGAAGGCTAGGAACTTTAATCAAAATTCTGTTAAACCAAAGAAAAGGGAAAATGGGTACCAAGCCAAAAACAGATTCTGCCACAAACTGTCATCAGATTCTGACTGTAAATTAGAACAAAATTTCTCTCCTAGTTATCTAAATTGATGTGTTATATCCTATTTCATGAATGAAGGATTCAACATAAGGTCATATAATTTTTTTGAAATATTGAATGTTATGACTTATTGTCACTCACCCAATTCGAAAACTCAGTTTTGGTTACCATTACTTGAAAACTTAGAAACTAGGAAATTTCTTAATTATTCAAATCAGTCAATGGGCCACATTTGCCACCAAAAGTTCCAATGGCATTGGCAAATGATATCATCTTAAACTGGGTTCCCAGGAATCTGCAGATGGTGGCAATTGTTAATGATTAAAATAAAACATTTAATTTATGTCTTTTCAAAGTTTTAAAT
>NW_005287799.1:0-516 GCF_000412655.1 Myotis brandtii
AAGATAAAAAGTAATGTTGTGACTTTCATTTTTAATATGAGAAGATTATTAAATATTCTCTTAGAAAGTTTATTATATCAGGCATACTGAGTAAACATGCGATGATAAATTTTTATTGTTGCTTATTTACAAGTTCTATACACTGTGCAATTTACTTTAATCACATGAGGCAATGTGTTCAAATTGAAGTGCATATAGTTTGGTGAAAGAATGAATCTTGAACTAAATCTGTGTCAATATGAAGAATACTGCTTATTAGGCACCAGGGAAATAATGATGGACAATATACAGAGCCAGCTTCTTACATACTTCCTTCTAGGACTATAGATAGAAGCAAGTAAATGCATGAAATGGGGGAGGTAAAGCTTATGGGAGCAGGAATAGCACATGACCACTGGTGAATAATGCCAGACAACTACAAAGATGCAGAACCACTGAGAAACAATATTTATATGACATACTACTAAAACATGATTTTATATTCAAGAAACTATGAAATATAACTGAAAACATATG
>NW_005287800.1:0-516 GCF_000412655.1 Myotis brandtii
GTCAGATCCTAGTCCCAGCTCCGCCCCTCAACCTGTGAGATTCTGGGCAAGTCACTTAGTCTGTCTGTGGGCCTTGCCTAGCCTGGACCCTGGCCCAGCCTGGGTGCCAGGTGCTGTCCTTATCTGCATATTGCACATGAAGCTTAGAGAGGGTCATTAACTTGCTCAAGGTCACAGCCAGGAAGTGGCCCAGATGGGATTTGAACCATGCCATTTTTCACCCTCCTGGAGGTTTTCCTCATCCTGAGGACTGATGGTTGACATGTTGACTGGTGATGGCCTGGAGGGATTGATTTCAGTTCATTTTCAGAGGCATTTGATCGGCTTCTGAGCTGAGTCTGGGCATGAAAAAGTCAGTCCTTTGCTTGTTTGTCTCTGGCCCTTCCTATACTTTCTTCCAACTGTGCCCTGGCTCTCTGCAACTTTTTCTCACCTGCTCTATCTCCTGGCCTCCAGCCTCGATCTACCTGTGCATCTCTGTGTCTCTTTCCTTCTCTCTCTCTCTCTCTCTCTCTC
>NW_005287801.1:0-516 GCF_000412655.1 Myotis brandtii
TTTATTGTTTAAAGTATTACATGAGTCTCTTTTTCCCACCGTTGACCTCTACCCGGCCCCTGTGTTTGTTTCTATGTTTTAAGTAGAACCGCTATGTCTCCCAGGCTTGGTAGAGTGGCCTTATGTAGAAGGTGTTCTGTAGGGTTCAGTGGCACAGCCTCCCTGATCACCCAAGCTGAGAATTCCAGTTGTACCCCCTCACCCCATGTGAGCTGTGTATACCCTCCTATTATAGTTGATCCTTGATTGATGTTGGCATGTCAACTGGAGAGATTTACCCCCAGGTCGATCTGCTGCAAAGACTGGCTACAACCACTGACATCATGGAGGTGGTTGGGTTATAATGCCAACCCACAGGTGTCCACCAGGTGTGCTGGCTCTGCGGCCTCCCTGGGAGGTATAGGCCAAGATCAGTGGTCACCTGTGTTCTGCTCAGGGCTTGAGCTACAAAACTATCTGCAGCTGCCTGCTATTTGTCCTGGGCTTGGAGGTGCCCAGGACAGGCCAAGCTGTGGA
>NW_005287802.1:0-516 GCF_000412655.1 Myotis brandtii
ACCGTGACCTCCTGGTTCATAGGCCAATGCTCAACTAATGAGCCACACTGGCTAGGCTCTCAGAACACCCTTTTAAAATGTACTGTACTACATCTGTGAACCATACTCAAAAGAAATGTTGGTTACTTTCAATTCAAATACTAGGTGGCCAAGAAATGCATATACTTTCAAAACATTCCTCCTCTCAAAATTCACAGCGCATGAATTATTTTGAAATCTGTTACATTTGTCTATGTTGATAACGCTGTTTTCCTAGGCATCTCAATTTGAATTCAATCTTTCTGCTTAAAGCTTGCAATGAAGTTAAAATCCTGTGACTCTTATTTTAGTCTGGGATAGTTACATATTTCACATTTTACTACAGAATAGAAGAAAATTAAAACAAAAAACAGGGCCTCAAAATTACACACTGATCATTGGTGACAAGTGCCCTGATCATAAATGTAGAAAACCCCTTGAAGTTATTGTATGGACACTTTCACATCACCAGCTGTGAATATCACCCGAGGATATTTT
>NW_005287803.1:0-516 GCF_000412655.1 Myotis brandtii
TATTTATATATTTTTTTAAGTGCTAAGCAGGGATATGTTAAAGCCAGAACACTGAGGACATCACTCATCCATAGAGTCACCAGAAGTCAAACCCAACTCAATGGCATGTAACACACAGATGTCTGAGGAAAAAAATTTACATTGATTTTCATATTCACATTTTAAAATGTACCTTAGATTCCTAACTTGAAGACCATCTCTTCACTATTTTAATTAACATGATTATTTCCTATTTTGAAGATATACTGATTTAACTAATTATTGTTTTATGACCACGAGAAAAATGCCTTTGCTTGCCCATTCATTAGTCTCTTCAATGTCTCTTTTCCCATATGAACATACACTTCGCAATTGTGGTTGTTGTTTTTTTCATTTGTCTCTAGGCACTTTACAGTTTGATTCACTCATTCAGAAATACCTATTGTTAATGTTATTATTGTGATCTTGTGTTATTGACATCAAATACAATTAAGAACTTGGTTAATAGCCCTAACTGGTTTGGCTCAGTGGATAGAG
>NW_005287804.1:0-516 GCF_000412655.1 Myotis brandtii
CCATTCAGAGGCCCTGTATGTGATGTACAGATTGAGCCCTACACAAGCAGCCCAGCCCGGAGCGAAACCAGTGTCCCTCTGCTCACCAAGCCCTTCACCCCTGTTCAGAGCCATGCAGCCCAAGGACTGCCTCTTTCTGATATTACAAGGAGCGACTGCTGGGCCGCTCCTAACCAGAAAATGATGTTAGCTATTATCATTGACTCGTCAATAGCCTAGGAAGGTACTAGGCTGGGCCTATTATTATCTTACTTAACACTCACAACCAGCCCACAAAGGGAGGACTACCATTAGCTGGTTTTTATAAACGAGAAACTGGAGGCTTAGAAGAGGTCAGTGGCTCCCCCATGATCGCCTGGTTAGTAAAGGCTGTAGCCAGCTTTCGAACCGAAGCTGTTCAGTATCTGGGAAGGGTCAGAGTTTTCCATGCCCACGTGGTCAAATATAAACCACTGAAGATATTTATGCGAGACATAGTTGATATTCGATCACGTCTTATGTAGCCCTGGACCCCTC
>NW_005287805.1:0-516 GCF_000412655.1 Myotis brandtii
TCTGTGTTAGTGTCCGGTGGCTGCTGCAACACACTTGGTGGCTTAAAACTACGGAAATGTACTCTTACAGTCCTGGATCCCAGACTTTCAAACTCAAAGTGTCGGCAAGGCTACAGGCTCTTCGGCGGCTCTAGGGGAGAAGCCTTGCTTCCTCTCCAGCTTCCGGTGCACTCAGGCGCTCCTTGGTGGTGGCGGCATCCCTCCAGGGGGGCGTCTCTCTGTATGTCGCTCTTCTGTGGAATGTGACGCTCATCACTGGAGTTAGGACCATCCAGATGATCCAGGATGAGCTCAAAGAGATCTTAATTCAATTGCATCTTTTCCAAACAAAGCCACATTCCTGGGTCCCAGGGGCTAGGATGTGGGTATATTTGGGGGGCAGGGGTTACCATTCAACCCCCTACCATCTCTTTAGCTGTGCTCAAGCTGTTCCCCAACCCTTCTTTATCCAGAAAAATCCCTCCAGGCTCCACCCTGGTGTCACCTTCAGGATGAGACCTCGTGTGAAGCATGCTC
>NW_005287806.1:0-516 GCF_000412655.1 Myotis brandtii
GCTGAAAAGTTAGAATTGGCTCGATCGTTTACTTCTGCGGGCCTCGCTGAAGCATGAGGGGGAGCAGCCATCTGTCTTTTGCTCCGAGTCCCTTCGGCTCTGCACCACCAGGAAGTGCTGTTTTCAAGGGGGAAGTCTCAGCCAAAGGGGTCTGTCAGCACTAGAGTTTCTATCCAACCCTCGCTTCCTGCTTTCCATTCCCGCTGGCATTTTCTGGGTGTTTCCCAAACCGACTAATAAGCCAATTAGCAATTAGGCATTAGTGACTCACTGTGGTGGCTCTTAGAGATAATATATTTTCAAATTTACTTGAGCTTTTTGGAATCAAAATATTGGCTGCAGTGGTAGCAATTAGTGTCCCCATGGCAAATCCTTGGGGAAATATTTTTAGACAGACTGGGTTTCGAGTGCTCTGTGTGAAGAACGGAGGTGTCCTGAGATTCCATCTACTTGCCAACTAACACCTTAGCCCATCGCGGCTGCATGGAAATCGGCAGCAACCATGAGACTCCTGGG
>NW_005287807.1:0-516 GCF_000412655.1 Myotis brandtii
GTGGCTCACAAGCCGCAGTTTGCCGACCACAGCCCTAAACCTTACCACACCTCTGAAAACAGGTCCTTTATTAAATTCTCTTGGAAAATTCCAGCTGATCATGCTTTCTTTGTTCAATTAGAACTCCTTGATTGATATACCGTGGAATAAACTCAGGTCCTTCTTACTTTGTATAGATTTAGAACCAATATGTTAGGCAGAAGTCACTTATTAAACTAAACTACCTCTATTTCCTCCAACCATATGAAAGTACCCTGTCAGGCTCAAGAGAATATAAGACAAAGATACTATGAACATGACCAGCAGTGACAAGCATTCTCTCATTTCAGGAATACCTGAACTAGTGAACAAGTCCAGATTGGCCAATGCTTTCCCTACCTCTGCCAAGGCCACTTTAATCTTTCTAAAGGGATGAAAAATAATTGGCAATGCTTCGCCAAATTATTTTTAAAGATTTCTACAGAAACAGAGAAATGCATGTGAGTGAGAAGAGGCAAAAACAGTTTCAACAGAGAA
>NW_005287808.1:0-516 GCF_000412655.1 Myotis brandtii
TCCTCTCAATCAACCTCAGTGCTTTTCCTCTGCACTCTCTCTGACCTTCCTGTTTGGAAGACTCTAAGTCCCCTTATCTTATGCCTCTATTCCTACTGGCATTTTTTAAGCTAGGTTTTAGTTCATGCAGTTCTATTATTTTCCAGGTTCGTTTGGTTTATATTTTCAACATTGTGAAAAACTATATCAAATACTTTCTCCCATTTTGTCATTCAAAGGAGTCTTATCACATTTCTCTGAAAAACAAAGGGCAACTTAAACATATTTATCAATTTTTGCATTCTTTTTCTGAGGAAGCATCATGCTGGGCACTACTGAATTTCAGTGAGAATGGCTTGGAGCCTTATCTTATGGAAATCTTTGGAAATATGAGCATGCGGTTATCTTGTTCCTGGCCACAGGAGACATTTTAGAAATTACAACTTTAAATTATAAGTAACAAAGCTATTTTCATCACTAATGAAATGGTAACATTTTTCTTATGAAATCTTATTTAAATAACATATCATTACTTGT
>NW_005287809.1:0-516 GCF_000412655.1 Myotis brandtii
CTTGCAGGAATCTTCCTGCAACGGGCCTCTAGTTAAAGTTATAAAACTTAAAAAAACAAAAATCACACAAACAAGTGTTGGTACTGGAATCCTCATGCACCTCTGGTGGGGACATAAAGTGAAAAGTTGGTTTAGAAAACAGTGCGGCAGTTCCTCAGGAGGTGCAATATGAGTTACCATGTGACCCAACGGTTCTACTAGGTATACATCCAAGAGAAATGGAAACATCTGTTCGCGCAGGAACTTATGTATGACTGTCTGTGTAGCACTAGTCATCATGGAGGAAGAGGAGAAACAGCTTCAATGTCCATGAAGAGCCATGCAATGTAATACTATTTAGCTGTAAAAATGAAGGACTCATATGTGCTTCTCAATGGATGAACTTGGAAAACATTATGCTAAGTGAAAAAAGCCAATCTCACAAGACTATTGTATGACTTAATGTATAAGAAATGCCCAGAACAAGCACATCCATAGAGACAGAAAAGTGCTTATTATTTCCAAGGATTGAGAGGT
>NW_005287810.1:0-516 GCF_000412655.1 Myotis brandtii
TCCTTCTGTTTTCTTCTCTGTCTGCTAGGAATGAAATAGGTAATTGAGAAAGCCACATCAGTCCCTTCAGTCAAGTGGATCCTCTGTAAGTCATTTGGATGCTGTAACAAATTATGCCACATTGGTTGCCAGATAACAGTATTTTTCTTCTGTTTTTTGTTTTTAGTTAGGGATGCTGGCTTATTTAACAGCTCTCAAAGGCCATGTGGACTAAAGTGAAATAAGAAGGCAGAGAATCTTTCAGTACCCAGATCTAGTGACTAAACATCCCTTGGGTTCTAAGCAACTCCCTGAGGAAGGAATCTTATCCCTTAGGGACTGCCCAGGACACACATTCCAACATCCATTTGCCAGTTGGTATAATTTTTACTGAACTGAAAATTTCCCTGAATTAAATATCTGAAGCTTCAGAATGACGATTACCAAGAAGACAAGAAATAACAAGTGTTGGTGAGGATGTGGGGAAAAGAGAACCCTCATGCATTCTTGGTGGGAATGTAAATTGGTGCAGCCACT
>NW_005287811.1:0-516 GCF_000412655.1 Myotis brandtii
CTCTATCCACTGAGCCAAACTGGCTAGGGCAACAAATTATACATTTAAAATGTGTGCATTTTATTGTATGCAAATTATACCTCAATAAAATTGATTATAAAAAACAACTAAGATACCACATTTTACTCACTAGAATAATTAAAACGAAAAAGACTTAAAATGTTCAGTGTCAGTGAGGATGTTCCTAACGGGAGTGTAAAATGGTAGGACCTCTTTCGAAAACTGTTTGGCAATTTCTTATAAAAGCAAACACGCACCTATCCCATGACTCCAGTACCTCCACTCCTAGGTGTTTACCCAGGAGAAATGAAAACATACTCCACAAAAAGTCTTGTACAAAAACATTCATAACAACTTTCATCATCATAATTGCCCCAAACTGGAAACAACCCAACTATCTGTCAACAGAGGAAGGGATACATAAACTGTGGTACTTTCATGCAATGAAATATGAACTCCTTAAAAAGAAGAAGAAGGGGAAAGAGAAAGGGAGAGGGAATGGGAGGATGAAGAAGA
>NW_005287812.1:0-516 GCF_000412655.1 Myotis brandtii
CATGGGGTAATAACTGGTGGCAGGGAGAGTGTCCAGATTTTGAGTGGTGGGGGCCAGTGTCATCCCTTTGCCAGAGTGGACACGTCATTTCTGAACTGTGCTAAGCACGGGTGTATTTCTGGAAAGGAGCAGAGAAATCGTTTACATAGGTTGCCCAACACTCCTCTGTGGCTCCTCGCTGTTCTCGTGAGGAAATACAATTTATGGCTTTTGATGCCCTTGATAATCTGGCCTCTGCTTACTCATCCTTACTCTCTTCTGCATCCCCCTCCCCAAAATGCACATTCTTCTATGCACATGGATTCATTTTGCAAGCACATTGGGCCTTTGCACATGCTGGTCTCACTGTTTGGACCGCACTGTCCCACGTCTAACCAGTGAACCCCTATACTGCTTTTCTGTCTCAGCTCGGTTAGTACTTCTTTGGGGATTGTTTTCTGAACCTCCAAGACTGTACTAGGTGCCCCTCTTACATAACCCTATAGCAGCCATTTCCAACCTTTTCATCTCATGGCA
>NW_005287813.1:0-516 GCF_000412655.1 Myotis brandtii
TCGATGCTCAACCACTAAGCCATGCCAGCCAGGCTAATCAGTATTCATTTTAATTCTTTCTACCGATCCTTGTTTTCTAAATTGAGAGGAGAAAAATGCTATGTTCTGTTTGGCTCTTTGGAAGCCAGACGAGAAGCATTTGGAAAGGCACCGTCTCTGAAGGAACCTAAAAAATGGTTGAGAAGATAACATCCCAACACATTCACATCACTCAGCAAAGAAGGCCAGCTGCAGCCCCGGAGAGAGGGGAAACTGGGGGCGGGGAGTCGTGGAAGGTCTCAGGGCTGTAACGTGTATCCTTGTTAGGTGCTGACAGTACATTGTTAATTGCTTTTCAAATGCTGTGACTGGGTTTGTTCTCACTTCATGATGAGTATGAAGTGCGATTTTAGAAACCAATTAGAAGGATGCTGAGACTAAAACGCACTGTGTTCATATTTTTAGAGATTCTGCATAGTTTAACAGCCTCTAAAACCCATTTTACCCAAGACAAGAATATCCCCAATAAAAATATAT
>NW_005287814.1:0-516 GCF_000412655.1 Myotis brandtii
TGAGGAGTTGTGAAGAGTTGCCCTTCTATCTTATTCAATGGATTTCCAGTTTCTGTTCTGTTAGTCTTGAGTTCTATTCCATTTGGTACTTAACCCCTGTCCTAATACCCTCTACATCAGGAATTCAAAAGCTGACTTCAGGAAAAAGCTGATAACTCACTTATTCTTAGGATATTTAAAAAACAAACACAGTTCAAAGCATTATTCTGGCAAGGAATATTTGAATTGTAGTGAACACAAAATTTGCTCAAACAGTATTTCTAATGGTGCATTCATAGGCAGTTGGTAAAGGGAATTTGAGTGGGGAGACTCCTGTGGTTAGGCTCATTTTAGTTCTCTAATAGGCAATGTTATCTTCCAGGAAAGCCATCCCTGAGTCTGTGAGGTACCATGAATAAAAAATAAACAGGGGAAGGGGAATGCTATGTCATTGCTGACATGGACTATATGTAGTAAGGCCTATGATGGCTGCACCTGTGCTGACATGTACAGACTTTTTTTTCTTGTCATTATTCC
>NW_005287815.1:0-516 GCF_000412655.1 Myotis brandtii
TGAGGCTCAGTGAGATTAAGGAACATGTCCAAAGTCACACCATCAGTAGGGAGTAAAGCCAGAATTAGAACAGTCTCTGACTCTCAGACCTGTGCCCTTTTCAGTCATGTTGTGTGGGGCAGTCATGTTTTCTGATGATAATATTTCTTCATTTTCTGAAAGCTTCCTTTATCATCCAGATGTACACATCAATAATCCAGATGTACCCCCAAGCAACCCATATTTTTTATTATGAACTTACTGGTGAGAGGCAGAGATTTCACGGAAGGTCATTTTAAAAGCCTTCATTGTTTTGGATGCCTCTGAGTTTATCTCCCAAAGAGCTATCACTTTACTTTAATCACCTCCCACTGTCCACTCATAGTCTGAATGATCAGAGGCCCAGGACCGAAACTTGATTTGGAAGATTGGTTGGTCTAAAGGGCACAGTGTTTTGAATGTAACTTGAATTTTGAATGCCTTTAGTGGGACCAAAGTCTGTTTCTTTTCTCCTCTGCTCAGTGGGGCTGGATGCTT
>NW_005287816.1:0-516 GCF_000412655.1 Myotis brandtii
ATGTGGCCTGACCAGGAATCGAACCAGCAACCTTTTGGTGCCCGGGACCATGCTCAATCAACTGAGCCACACCATCCAGGGCAAGAGTGGACATCTTTAACCATGGTTATACCTTAGGTTATAACTGGAGGCAACCAAGATACCCTTCAGGTGGTGAATGGATAAACTGTGGTACATCCAGACCACAGTATAATTTAGTGCTAAAAAGAAATGAGCTATTAAACCACAAATGACATGGAGGTGATTTTAATGCATATTACTAAGTAAAAGAAGCCAGTTTGAAAGGTTACTTATGGATATTCCAATTATATGACATTCTGGAAGAGGTAAAATTATGCAGATTGTAAAAAGATCAAGGGTTGCCGGGCTGGAGGAAGAGAAGGATAAAGAGGTGGAGCACAAGGGGATTTCAGAACATGAAACTACTGTGTATGAGAGTATAATGGCGGGGACATGCCATAATATATTTGTCCAAACCTACAGAATGTACACAAAGAGTGAACCCTAAGCCTGGCC
>NW_005287817.1:0-516 GCF_000412655.1 Myotis brandtii
TAACTGGCTTATTTCACTTAGCATAATGCTCTCCAGGAAACCAGTTTTAATGTTGAAATAAGTCCATGAAGCCCATGGAGAGATTCACATCAGAGAAACTAAAATCTCCAACTAAGACCCAGGTGACAGAAGACTGACTTGCAAACAGATCCTCCAGCCCAATTGAGCCACTCCAACATATGCCACATCAAACAGAAACAAGCTTTGCTAATTGAGCCCTGACAGAATTGCAGGTATGTGAACAAAATATATAAATATTTTTGATATAAACACACTTTTTGGGTTTGATGGTAACACAGCAATAGATAACAAAAACAATGTTCTTTGGGAGACAGTAGACTGGCTGTGTCAACTTTAACAGAACTGAAAGTTGATTCCTTTATTAGAAAAATTTTGAACACATTCTAGGCATTGACTAAAATTAAAGGAAACAGCTGAACGAAAGGCATATCAGAGTTAACAATTAGTAAAAATCAATGAAAAGAAAATTGTTTTTCACAGAAAATTAATGTGATC
>NW_005287818.1:0-516 GCF_000412655.1 Myotis brandtii
AGTTTTAATTTCAGAGCATCCTATGTGGTTACTTTAGTTCTCTACGTTTGTAAGGCCACCATGAAGGCCTCCCCCGAGCTTGCCAGGTTTTGCACGTGGCCCCTTCTCATCCACATAATGATAAACTCACTAATATTTGTGTCTTTACTTTTGAGAAAATATCTACTGAAACAGAATGAGAATTGTATCATCATTAATATGAAACAGTGGAATAGTTTTATATAACTTTCTATCTTTTGATAATTTCAATATTCTACAAAATGAGAAAAAGTTTTTGGCTTTTGTAGGAATTTTGAAATGGTGTTGCAAAGGTGTAGCTATGACAGCTTCTTTCTCTAAAAGAAGCCTTAACATATTTTAAATAGCAGCCTATATAAAATACTGAGAAGTTGGGGTGTTTGAGGGTAAGCCACCTGCCATGAAGGCTATTTATTTTATGGCCACATATGCTAATGTTAGTGGCTTGGAGGAAAGCCATCATTTTTTGCCTCCTCTTTCTCCTAGAACTATTTTTTT
>NW_005287819.1:0-516 GCF_000412655.1 Myotis brandtii
TGCCCGCTGAGCGCCGGACGCAGCCCACGGTGCCCAGCGCTTCCAGCAGCTGCTGGGTGATCAAGCAGAAATGACAGGCTTGTGGTTCACCGTGACGCGCGAGTGAATGCAACTTCTGAGCCAGAGAGAGGAGGTGTGACTCGGAAGAAAGTGCCCTGGGAAGATTGTTGCAGCGGCTCAGATCATCGTTTCTTCCTTCGCTTCTTGTCACCCTGGCGCTCCCGGCTCTTGCCCTGGGAAGGATGGTGACAGTGGTCACGAAGCTGGTGCACTGCTTCCACCTCAGGTAAGGAGGGCACCTTTGCACGCTCTCCTCTTTTCGGTGCATGTCTGAGCTCTGGAAGCCACAGATGAGAAAGGTCTGTTCGCTGTTAGCCTTGTTCTCACAAGTTTGTTTTTAACGAAGCCGGAGAAAAGGGACTTTTTGTATGATTTTAAAAATCCTTTCAGGTTGAGGTTGACAATAATCATTAGTGTTAACTTCTTACCCCTGTTATTCTTGACCCTGTTCTGGAC
>NW_005287820.1:0-516 GCF_000412655.1 Myotis brandtii
TGGCCAAGGCCACTCTGAACATGAGAATTTTAATCAGAATGTCCAAGGCTAGGATACCATATGCACATGCAAGGACAACAATCTCAGGGTACACTGCACACATGTACCTTTCTGAGGCCAGAATGATTGATGTAACTATTGGCAGGAGGCCTCTTCTGTCCACGTGGTGTAAACAGTTACTGACCAGCCAGTGTGCTGGGGGAAAGACAGCTCAGAGGGTGTCGTGCCCTGTGTGCAGGAAAGGCTGGAGAGGCTGGAGAACCCGCTGAGGCAGAGAGCTCTGGTGCTGCTCCTATGTGAGGGGATGCGTCTAGGGCAGCAGGCGCTGCTCAGATAATATCTGTGGGTGCAGAGACGGCTACTCCTGTGTGGGAAAGATGTATGTGTTTATCAGCCGGGGTGCGGCTGTTTATGGACTGCTTAAAGAACTGTCTTATCTGATGGCGATGTGGCCACTGGCTTCGGAAAGAAAGACTCCTTCGTATACACCCACAACTTCTCATGGCTTCTCCGTCT
>NW_005287821.1:0-516 GCF_000412655.1 Myotis brandtii
GGAATAGTTGCATTTAATACTTGATAATTAAGCATGAACTATGGATGCTTAGCTTTTACTGGAGAAAGCAAAGTATCTGGAATGCTGGGACTGCTTAAAAGATCCTCTGCAGTATTTAGGGCCAATATTAGGCTCAGGTGTTATGTGTATCTAGTAGAGTAATGTCATCTTTGTTTTAAAAAATCACTCATTATTGACAAATTTCTTCTAATTCTATTGCTATTACTTAATTTCCTTTGGTAGCTCAGCCATCTGAGAACAGAATTCGTATTTCAAAAATGTCTGCACTTGAATCTAACTAAGCTCCATCATTCACTAACTTTAAAATCTTAAGCAAGTTATACAGCTTAATTCTGAGGTTCGGCTTTCTTGCTATTCAATTCATGAAAATAATGCTTAAACCCTAAGTTGATGTGAGTATTAACAAAAGATAATACAGGTAAAATGTCTTAGTAGTCTGTCACCTATAGCAGGCAATTGGTAAACAGTAGCTTTTTTATTACTGCACTAGAGGCC
>NW_005287822.1:0-516 GCF_000412655.1 Myotis brandtii
CTGCCCCCTGGTGGTCAATGTGCATCATAGTGACCGGCCGTCCCACCAGCTGTTCCACCTTTCGGTGGATTTGCATATTAGGCTTTTATTATATAGGGAAGCTTCCTGCCCCTGGTCTTAGTTGATGTAGCCATGTGCCAGCATTTGTTAAGGTGTGTTTGCATTTCACAGTCTCTGCATCCAGCCTAGCACATTGCCCTCCTGAGCTATGGACACAACCCTGGAACATGTGGTCTGATGGAAAGGTTCTAGAAGATCTGTGGCCCCAAAGGAAGTAGGACACTTGGTTTTAGTCCTTGATGCCAGCACTAACTAGCCATGAGACCTTGGAGAGCTCACTGAACCACCTTCTCTGAGTCCATTGGACCAGAAGATCACAAAGGACCTTGAACTCAGGTGCATTATTGATGCTAGGGTTTACCTTTCCTGGCAGCAATCATGGCAAATGGTTTTCATTAGTTAAATACAACAACTTTTGGGAAGACTGGTGGGTTAGCTATATTTATGAAATTACTA
>NW_005287823.1:0-516 GCF_000412655.1 Myotis brandtii
CTCCATCACGCAACTCACAAACTATCAGAAGCTCTTTCAGTGAATGAGCCTAAGAAGCAAGTGAAGATGGATCCCAACGAGTCTTGGGCCTTTTGCCGACCTGTGCCTGGGCTCAGTGTTGGTGGTAACCAGCCTTGGTGTGCAGTTTCAAGGCACACCGAGGCCCAGCAGAAGGAACCACAAACTATGGGTCACTTTTTTGCTCCAAAGAGGTAGCCCGGGCCTGGTCACAGGCAGCACCTGACATTGACCTGCACTGGAGTCCCTCCCAAGTGGCCCTAGAACCAACACCCAGTGGGATTCTGATCTCATCAGAACATGACCTAATTAGTTCCATAAGAGAGATCTTGGCAGGCACCAGACCCTGTTGAAGCAAAGTCAGCTTTGTAGAATGAGCCCCTGCACAATAGCTCATACATTATGGACAGTATCAATCCTCATAGGTAACCAGAAGGGCAACCCCACCCACATATGGGACTAAAGCAATCAAGACTCAACTACAACAGGAGGGCTCAC
>NW_005287824.1:0-516 GCF_000412655.1 Myotis brandtii
CATTCTCCATTTGCTCCTGGGTACGTGCTCATGATTGACTGACAAATAGAAACACGTTTCCTCTCATGTCCCTTCACAGCTGGAGGAAGGGCCACAATTATGACAAGAAAGCGTCCTGGGGCAGAGCCGGTTCAGGCCAGGGGAGCCCCGCACGGGCAGAGGCAGAGTCGCAGCTGGGGCCCAGGTGTGCGATGGTGGAGGAGGCCCACTTGCCGACTGGTTAAAACAAAGGCAGGGGCCGCACTTCCACAGCCATGAGAGCTAAATAACAGGTGAGGTGCGGACAGCACTGGCTCCGGAGCGGGAGCTGGACTGGAGCCCAGCTCACGGGGAGACTTTGGACGTCACTGCCCCACCACCCTGACCTTCTGTGTCCTCATCTGTGAGGTATCCAGGGGGCCCTCCTGCTCACAAAACCAAGTCTCTAATTCTTCTTTCTACATTCGTCTCCTTCATGTCAAGAGAAAATAGGAAAGAAAAGACTTCTGAAGAAAAAAAAGGGGGGGGGGGGCCCGG
>NW_005287825.1:0-516 GCF_000412655.1 Myotis brandtii
ACACACACACACACACACACACACACACTCACTTCAGCCCTGGCCACAATGGCCATGGTCCTTGGAGCGGATTCCCCCCTGGGTTTAATTATGCCTCTTCTCTCAGTGGCCTAAACACAGTCCGACAAGCTTGACGACTCGGACATAAACTAGCCTGTGCCCAGGGTCGTGGAACCAGTTTCCACTGAGGCAGTGGCCAGGCCCCACCACCTAACATGGCTCATGAGGGCAGCACATGTCTGTTCCCAGGCGGCCATGCCTGGGCCTCTCTCCACATCCAGCTCAAGTGGGTTAAGGTCTCCAGGAAAAGCAAAGGGCCAGCCAAGCCCAGCCACCACCCCACGCCCCTGCCCTCCTCCCCTGCAGCTGACAGCCGTGTGACCCCAATGGTGTGGAGCTGAGCCTTGCTCACACTTTGAGTGGGATGAGCAAGGCCTGGGGGCAGGCAGGGGTCCTTTAGAAGTCCCTAGCCCTACAGCAGCCCTACTTGTCCTAAGAGGTGTGCCCCTCACCAGG
>NW_005287826.1:0-516 GCF_000412655.1 Myotis brandtii
TCAACCAATTTATATATCTATCTATATCTATATCTATCTATATATAATATAGATATATATTACTTAGAAGACTATGTGATCTATACTTTGCATTACAATGATTTAGAAAAAACTCAAACCACAGGACAGATATAGATAGGTCCCAATATTCTCAACCTTATATTGCCATTTATGTGTCAAGATATATAAGAAAAATATAATTTTATTAAAAAGAGAAGATTTACCTGGCTAATATTTATATTATTACTAACACTAAAAATAAAATGTTTAATTAAAAGTTGTACTACTGGAATTGGAATATGAGTAGTGGAGTAAGGAGATAAACATTGTTGCTTACTCACTAAATATTAAGATTTAGGGACTATGGTATCATTTCATAAAATCTGTAAATATTTTAATTCTATTACCCTGATCCCAAATTTGTTTAGTATTACACAAAAATTTATTTTGTTGGGGATGCCTTTCAAATTTAAAGCAGCACTCTGACTCTCCCTTTCTCTGTCTGTATTTCTCATA
>NW_005287827.1:0-516 GCF_000412655.1 Myotis brandtii
GAGAGAGAGAGAGAGAGAGAGAGAGAGAGAAGATGCTACCTCACTCCACCTTTTGTTCTATTCTGGCTTTCAGTAGATTGGGTGAAACCCCACATACACTGAGGAGGGTAGTTTGCCTCCCTCAGTCCACCAATTCAAATGTTAATTTCATCCTGAAACCCCTTCACAGACACATTTAGAACAATGTTTAACCAAAAATCTGGACATCCCATGACTCAGTCAAGTTGAGACACAGAAATAACCATCTCAATGCCCAACACAACATGTAGCAGAATGTCAAGAAATAAATGCATTTGGTGAAAGCATCTTTCCCACTTTATACCCACCCCCTTGCTCTTATATTCAATATCTACACACGAAAACCTCTGGTTCCCAATGTCACCTCCTCATGGTTTCAAATTTCCTTCCAGAACAGTTAAGATTTCATCATACATACAGGAAAGTGACACTGATAGGTTCTGCAACTTTAAGCAAAACAGCATATAATGAAACCAATTTTACCATAGGCTAATTGAT
>NW_005287828.1:0-516 GCF_000412655.1 Myotis brandtii
CCAGTGCACGAATTTCATGTACCAGGCCTCTAGTTAATAAATAATTAAACAAGAATAAACTGTTTTGTATATGCACAACTGGAAACCTACTTTTGCCCTGCCCTGTACTTGCCATACAAAAGTTTAATTAATCTTAATATTTTAGTACTTCCAAACATAATTTCAAGTGAACATAATTTCAATTAATCCTTAAAGCAATACTATGAGGAAAGATATTTTTTAGCTTTATTATATGGATGAAGATGCTGAAGTGCAGAAAGTTAAATATCCTGTCACAATTGCTCAGGTATTAAGTACCAAAATCAAGATTTGAATCCAGGTCGACACCACCCATTGCTATGCTCCTTGTACAATGAGAGAGCAGGAGTGGGGGCTAAAATGAAATAGAGGGAGGAAGAGATAAGAGCAAAAATGAGAGAAAGAGACTACCTTTAGATACCTTTTCATAATCTGTTGCTCCTAGCTGTTGACCCTATTCTGTGAAAATAAAGATCTATATATATAAAAGCCTAATAT
>NW_005287829.1:0-516 GCF_000412655.1 Myotis brandtii
TGCCTAGTATTGTCCTATTCAATTGAAATTCACCATGATTTCCACATATTTTTCCAGATTGAGATGCTGCTTTGTTTCCTAATCAATAAGAAATTGCAACCTCTTTTCTAATGATGGTAGGTCAGCTCCTTAGACCATGATGAAAAGTGTCCACTATATCATCTGGATTCTCTCTGGCTCTCTTACATTGAGCAGCCTGCAACCTAAAACAAGAATGGGTTTACCATATATTATGGATATTGTTTTGTGTCTCCTCTCATTGGGCTCACTTCTCAACTTTTCTTAGTTGATATCATACCGGATCCTTTTTCCTACCCACTTTTCACTAATCACTAACTTAAATTTGTATAAAATAATCCTGCCTGCCTCAGACAGTATATATAAATCCACTTTTTGTAGTCTATGTCATATCATTACAATTGTGTACTAACCTAATACAAAACCAATACAGTATCACTGGTGGTTGTCAATATCTGTGATTGTAAAATACAGTGGGGCCTTGACTTACGAGTGTCC
>NW_005287830.1:0-516 GCF_000412655.1 Myotis brandtii
GCGAGTCCCAGTGCTGGAAACGGGCGTGTCGTTTGCCAGCAGTGAGCTTACTGGGTCCGCCTTGGCCCTGCCGACAGACGCGCTTCTCTTCGCAATTATGTCAGGCCTGCGTCTGGTGTCTGCTTGTTTAATGACTTCCCTTTCTAATAAAACTTCTATATGGCCTGGATAATTAGGTATTTAAAATGAAACTGGGGAATGCAGTGTCCCCAAAGAGTTTAATTGCACTTTTAGGATAGATGAAGCATCAAAATGAGATCATTCATTCATTCATTCATTAACCCTGTGCTGCAGGAGGTAGGACACTGTGGTCCATGTGGCCTTGTCCCTGCCCGCAGGTGGCTCTCATTCCATGGGGAGGCAGAGGGGCGGAAGCAGGGATCTGGGTGGAGCGCAGTGTCCCAAGGGAACCGGGGAACTCGGGAGATGTCTGTCTCTAATCAGAGCCACAGCCCGTTTTCTTCCCCGAGTGTCACCTGTGGAGCACCTGAATTCCACCTGACATGTTGCAGGGGA
>NW_005287831.1:0-516 GCF_000412655.1 Myotis brandtii
GTAGGGAGGCTGGGGCAGGGAAGAGGCTGGAACTGGGCTGAATTATTAGTTCCTCTTAAACCCAACTGAGCGAATCAGGCCCAAACACTTGGCCCCAGTCCACAGAGCACGTGAAATGCACATTAAAGCCCGAGTCACTGAGAGCACTGGGGGACACGGGTTAAAGGGGATGGGTGATCTTAAACCAGACACTGATCTCCCTCACTGCTCCTGCGACCCAGGAGGGGCCCTGGGGCAGGTGCTGATGGAGAACCCACTGTCCTGAGGACGGGGAGCCCTGGCCCCTCCCATCCGTCCCCGCCGAGCCTCCCTCAGCTGCAGGAGCTGCTAACGAACATTCCAGCTCTAGAAACTGCAGCCTCCCACAGATTGCTCAGCTTCTCCAGGACCTGGTTTTGGATTAGAAACTATCTACTGTCATTAAATAATCGCTCCTGGAAACGGTGCTCCAAACTACCCCATGGCCTAGCTCGGTTTGCACCTCACACTTCACTTAAAATAAAGGTTTCAGAGACT
>NW_005287832.1:0-516 GCF_000412655.1 Myotis brandtii
GTAATTCACTTTCTCTTTTTGAAAAAATGTTTTATAAACACAAGAAGGTTGACAATATCTATAAATTGTGTGTTTGCAGTCTCTCTCTTCCTTTGATTCTATCTCTGGTTAACAAAGCCTATTAAAATAACGCTATGATTCTGTCTTCTCTGTGAGGCTGGTATGCTTCTCAGAGCTAGGTTTGTTACAATAATCCTCAGCATCTAGAAGAATGCATTATACGTAGAAATTCAATATATACTTATTAATTGGGCTGAACCATCACCCCATCCTAAACCTGCCTAATATGGGCGCTGGAAGGGTTGTTCATTGCTAAACAAGCTCAGATAGCATTGCATTCTCATTACACAATATTGGGTAGAACCACCTGCAGTAACTAAATGTTTGCCTGAATTAAAGAATATTAATTTCTTGGGGCTCCACATGTTAGAGGGTCTAGTTGCAGTTAGCATAATCCTAGCTCTCTATTATGGCTTCCAAACCTTCATTCCTCCAGGCCTATGTAAAAATACTCAT
>NW_005287833.1:0-516 GCF_000412655.1 Myotis brandtii
GAGAGGGAAAGCTTTACAGTGGGAAAAGGGAGGGCTTCAGGTACACCTGGCTGGAGGCTGTTGTCCCAGGGGAGCTGTAGGCAGGCTAACTAGAAGTGGGGCTTCCTATATGATTAGTTCTGGGTACATATTTGGCTTTCTCTGGTTGGTCCTAAGATAGAAGCAGGGGCAAAAGTTAGGGAAACTGCCAGTTATTAATCAAGTCCTGGTCATGTGGGCCAGCTGCTATAGGGTTTATTGTTTGGCTTCTTGGACTCTCTCTACATATACTGAATGATCTGGCTTCCTACAAGTCTGACTCACAGCAGGCTGGCTTCCTGTGTTGGTTGCTACAGGTCGTAAGCCAGAATTGTATTTTTATCTATAGTCTGGATATCACTTGTTTGTATATTTGGGTTCTTAGTACTTACGTTTACCCGATAGGATACGTACTAATTTTTCATGTTATTGCCTGTTTTGTAAGAGAAGGGAAACTTGGTGAGGTCAGGATTCCATCTTCTTACTGTTGCAATTCCA
>NW_005287834.1:0-516 GCF_000412655.1 Myotis brandtii
AGATAAAGCCTAAGGACATAATCAACCCTATAGAAATGTATGCAAAAAATCTCTCCTACATAGCTTTAACAATAAAAATTGAAGCAATCTAAACATGCAATATGAAGTAAATGGTATATCCATGAGAAATATTATGTAATCACTTAAATTTTATCTAGAACAAGTTTTAATGTTATGGGGAAATAATTATGCCAAAATGTAAATTTATAAGATAAAGGGTACACGACATTGTATTTCTCTATAAATTTTCCGCCAGAAGAATATACTGTACAGCAAGAACTGGAAGGGTATATACTAAAATGTTAATCATCATTCAAGGTAGTGAGACTATGCATATTGTTTCTTCTTTTCAATATTTAAGAATTTGTCTCAAATATGAAAGAGGTATTATTTTGAGAATTAGAAAAAAGTTAAAAACTAGAAAAACATTTCTATGAAAAAAATGTATTCATACAGAAGCTCAAAAATCTACAAAAAGTGTATGCATTTATGATCTAAACAAAATCCATCAGGTGG
>NW_005287835.1:0-516 GCF_000412655.1 Myotis brandtii
TTGCCCCAAAGAGGGAGGCCCAGGCCACCAACCAGCACGTCTCGGTGGGTGGGTGGGGCTTCCCTCTGCAAGGGAAGCCAGGGTCAGGTGGGAAGCCTTGCCCTGCATCCGCCTCTAGTCTTACATAACAAATCAAAACCAGAAACCTGATATGGTACAATCATAGGCCTTACTCAAAGCCACCAGTTTACTCCGTCTCTGCGTGTATGTGTGTGGGGAGGGTGTGTGGGGGGGTGGCTATGCAATTTTATCATGTGTGTATTCTTGTCAATCAAGATACAAGGTTGTTCAATTGCCACAAAGTTCTCCCATTCTCCTCCCTCCCGTCTCATCTCTAACTTCTCACAACTCTAATTGTTCTCCATCTTTACAACTGTGTCATTTAAAGACAGTGATGTAATTGGAACCATGCAGTACGTCACCTTTGAGATGGGTTTTCTCAGCAGAATGCCTTTGAGAGCCACCCAAGCTGTTGCAGGATTCAATAGTTGCTTCCTTTTTATTGCTGAGTAGTAC
>NW_005287836.1:0-516 GCF_000412655.1 Myotis brandtii
ATGGCTTTCCCCTTTTGTGTAGTGAACATATGGATCTAATTGTCCAGGCTCTAAGGTCATTTATTCAAGAGTTTATTTCCTCAACTGTGTGAAACTGTAGGGAAAATACCCTCATGTGTCTCTAGGCTTAGGCTAGTCTAGGCAAAGAAAACTGAAAACTGGGTTAAAGGATATGTCTTAAATGTAAAAGGATGGATGGATAAATAGCAATCTTTAGAGATAGATAGAGATTTATCTTCTCAGAGCTATACATAGGCTTCTATTTTTAAGGAGAAATGAAATCTGAGAGACATCTACTTATATTTCAAATTCAAGTTTACATTACATTTCCAAATAATAAAACATTTGCAGTGTAAGGTTTCTCACCCTCTTGAAAGAGAGGATGGTAGCCGCTTTATAGTAAGGCCCATATAAACCTTAAGATTCATAATTATGGAGTTCCTCTCCTGTGGTATAACTCTCTTTGTACACACAGGCATAATCAACAGGCTCTCATCTCTTTGTCTTAGATGGGGG
>NW_005287837.1:0-516 GCF_000412655.1 Myotis brandtii
AAAACAGTGTCTGCTAAGTGCAGTAGAGCAAAGTGCAAATGAGGTGTGCCTGTATTTTAAACTCCCTGTCAAATATTTTCAACATATGTGCCATATGAGAAGGTTCTGATGGTTGCTCTTTTTAGAATTTTTTTTTCTTATGTCTCCTTTTAACTTCCAGTTGAAAGACAGACATTTTATGTAGAACAGTAGAGGCTGAGGTAAATAGCCTTTATTCAGCTTAATGAGCACTTCTCCAATTCTGCTATTATTTTAATGTTGGGGCTTGCATTAATCTAATCAGGAATTGGACCAGCCTGTTGTTGCTAGGGATACCTCAAATGTGACATGGTTTCAAATGCCTCTATTTATATCTGGTATTTAGGGTATGGGTTGCCATGCCAGAAGTTATTTTCTCAATGTCTATTGAACTTCTTGCTTTTATTTTTCCTTTTGCATTGTACCTGAAAAAGAATATGTCTATTGAAGCTCTCTCAATTTTATTCCACAATTATTATATCAAATTCTTATTATTCT
>NW_005287838.1:0-516 GCF_000412655.1 Myotis brandtii
ATGGGCAGCCCCATGCTGTCTTCCTGATGTCTCAGGAAGGATTTCAAGATGGGATTTCAACCTTGAGCCCCAAGAATTTACCTGAAGGCTGGTTCTGAGAGAGCTGAGAATCTGTAGGACACCTCCTCCAGGCAGCCCTCCCAGATATCCCAACCAGAGATGAGAAAAAGAACCCTGTGTGATGACTGTTACCATTTGGGATACACGTGCTCTGCTTGGTAGTATCACACCCCCATTATCCAGGCAAAGAAATGGAGGCTCAGAGAGGGGAAATGATATGCCCAAGGTCACATAGCCAGTGTGGGGCACTCTCAGTTACATCATAATACCTGGGACTTGCCCAGACTGGGATCTGTGCCACTTGCCAGTCAAATTCCTTGGTCTCTGTAGGCCTTGGTTTATCCAATCTATCCTATCCTTCCTATCTAATAAAGAGGGAACATGCTAATTGACTGTCACACCCTCACAAAGATGGTGGCGCACACAGCCAATAAAGAGGGAATATGCTAATTGACT
>NW_005287839.1:0-516 GCF_000412655.1 Myotis brandtii
CATGTCATTTTTAGAGAAAATACATAATCAAGGAACATTCCTAGGCTGAAACTGATTACTCCTGCCTAGGAAATGGACAATTTCTTTATTGAAAATTAATACTTTGTGTGCCTAGGATTTTTTGTAAAAATGTCATCCCCTTCTCAGGCACAGGCTTCCCTCCTTTGAGCCCACTCCTACTATATATGTACAGGGAAAGCCTTTCTACTCAGTAATACTGACCCACAGGCGTGGCTTCCAAAATTCTCCCGACATCTTACAAACCAGGACTGTTTTACCACTTGTTTTGTTTCTAGCCAGACATGTCAATTATAGATCTTCTGAGACTCTCTCAGACTTCCAGATGGGCACCAGCAAACAGAAAACTGAGGTATTTCCCTAAGGGGTCCGTGGTCTCTCTTGTGAGGCAGATCTAGCTAACAGGTATGTTGGGGCCAAACGTTATATACACGAAGGAACTACAGCCCGGCCAGTGTGTCTCAGTGGTTAGGCGTTAGCCTATGAACCAGGAGGTCA
>NW_005287840.1:0-516 GCF_000412655.1 Myotis brandtii
TGTAAAAAAATCAATAAGATATATTTAAAAAAAAAAATAAACAGACATTTCCTAATGGTGGGGATTCTTCAACCGAACAGTAATATAACCTACAGTGTGTAATAGCTCTAAATAACAACTCTAAAGATAGTTGAGAAACCAGAAAAGCTATTCTAAAACATTTACTTTCATTGATGATGTATAACTATATTTGCATGCGTAGACTATTGGTTTTGCGTTTGTGGTTTAGTCCATGCGCAAGTTACTTAATCATGTGATGGAGAATTTCTCTTTGAAAAGGCATAACAATATATTATACATGTCACAGGAAAGTTTATGAAACAACTGCAGCTCTGAGATTGTACTCTCAGGGCCAGGGGGTTAGATTTATGAGCCAAAACATGTAAGTCACTTCAGTTCCCATAGTGAGTTAGTAGCAGAGGGAGGGGTGACCCCAGAGACTCATCCTGAGCAGGACCCCGCTTTCAGCCTTGAAAGAATGGGGAGAGAGCAGACAAATGTTTCATTAACGGAAAT
>NW_005287841.1:0-516 GCF_000412655.1 Myotis brandtii
TTTTTTCTGTAGATCAGTGGTTCTCCACCAGGGATGATTCTGTCCCAGGGAACATTTGTCAATGTCTGACGATAGCATTGGTGTTCAGAGCTGTAGAAGCCAGGGGTGCGCTAAACATGCTGAGATGCGCAGGATGACCTCCTACAAACAGAGAATGTCCTGCTCAAAATGTCAATGGTGATGCTGTTAGGAAACCCTGCTGTAGATGACAAAGCTGAGGTTGAAAGGGAGTAGCAACTTGCCCTGGCTCCCAGTGGCATTTTCGAGGACTGGAATATAAATCAGCCTCGCTTCTGCATGATGCTGCGCACAGGTAGCCATGGCTCCAGAGCCTCTTTATTGTCCCTGTACCACACGTGCTCTAGTTCCCAGCATGCAGCCTCCCATGTGAGGCACCTCCATGTCTGTGGTCCTTCTCAGTCATTGGCAAATCCGGCTTTTTCCTCAAATGTGCAGAATCAGGCTCATCTGATTCAGGTTCTTTGCTCTAAACATTGAAAATGTTATAACACACAT
>NW_005287842.1:0-516 GCF_000412655.1 Myotis brandtii
TATACATTTTTTAATGCATTTAGAAACATTATTCTGGGAAGGGATTCCCAGGTTCCACAAGACTGCCTTGCGTTCTTTCATATTGTTTTGTTGATCCTGAACTTCTGAATGTTAAGTAACAGGACAGTGCAGGTCGGAGAGCAAGTTGCAGTACAGTCATGTGCTGCATGAGGACGTTTCAGCCTGGGACAGTGGGCCCAGAAGACTATCCTGGAGCTGAAAAATTCCTGTAACTTAGTGGCATCATAACTGGTGCACTGCCAGTTGTACAAAAGTACAACACATACAATTATGTACAGTACAGAATATTAGATGATAGTAAATGACTATGTTACTGATTTATGTATTTACTATACTATCGTTTTTATCATTATTTTAGCGTGTAATCTTTCTACTTATGACAAAAAAGGTTTGCTGTAAAACAGTATGCCGTGTTACACTGGCAGCAGCCTCATCCATCTCGTGTTTACCAATCTCTCGATTGCATCATTTTCTCTTGTGCTTGATTTAATCTCA
>NW_005287843.1:0-516 GCF_000412655.1 Myotis brandtii
CGAGGCTGTGGTGATTAAGCACTTAAATTGATTAATGAAATTTCCTGTGATGAGAACCACTGTCATTCATTAATCTGAGCGGGATTATAAATAAGAGGTGGCAGATACAGGAGACAAGCGTGTTGACAGGTCGATGCCGCGGCCGGAATCACAAGCAGGCTCCCGCTTCCAGGGGCTCCGGCGGCAGGCAGCCCGGGGACCGCTCCCCCGGAGGCAAAATCAGACGGAGAGGGAAGTGTTTTAACAAAGAGGAATGCGTCCTGAGCGGGAAGCCCGGGAGCGGAGGCTGCAGGTGGCATGCCAGTGGCCGGGCCGAGCTCACAGGGATGCTGGCAGCGGCCCCCCGAGGGAAGCAGACACCCAAGTCCCTGGACGTCGGAACTGAACGGCAGCTGAGGAGTCTATCTGGGGGTCAGCCCAGCCCTGGGCGCTGGTCCTGCCTCCGTGGCTCACTCACTGGTGACCGAGGTGCCCAACCTCGAGCCTCCATCCCCACGGGTGAGATGTGGATGTTGA
>NW_005287844.1:0-516 GCF_000412655.1 Myotis brandtii
GCGCCGGGTGGGGTGTCGGTGCCTGTGGGGTCCAGGAGGAAAGGCGGGGGTTGCTAACCCACTGAGCGAGGGTCTAGCCCCAGGGTCGTGTTCGGCACACCGCTCCGCCGAGTTCTCGCGGCGCTGGAGCGTGGAGGTGCTGGCTTTAGGCCGTGGTTTTTGTGTGGCTGCCCCGGTTAAGTCCTGTTGGGGCTGGTGCCAGGTAGGGCTGAAGAGCGGAAGATAAATCCTGGCCGTCGGAGGAGAGACTGAGCGCTGCTTCGGGCGCCCTTCCTGCGGTGGAAGATGGAGAGAAGCGGACGTCCAGCCGCGCTGGCAGCAGTAAATCACAGCTGAGAGCATCCGACAGCCGCAGCCGGGACCGCTGCCCGTGCTGCTCACAGCTGTTCCTTACAGCTTGGCAAGGCCCGAGACTGGACAGGAGCCGCCTCTGTAAAACACCAGGAGTGTCAGCTCCAGCCCCACTGGGGGGCGTGCCGGAGGCAGCCATCAATGACTGTCATCACTGATGTTTCC
>NW_005287845.1:0-516 GCF_000412655.1 Myotis brandtii
AAAGCCACTCTCCTCCCTCCACGTGCTGGAGTGGCTGCCTCGCTGGCTGTGTCTCTCACCTTCCCCAACAGTTAAGCGTGGCCTCGGACAAGAGCCTGTCCCTGGAACACGGGGGATAGTGGTGCATGCCCCTCCGGACCTGGCCACCGCCTCCCTCCTTCTTTCTGCCGGAGCCTGGGCTTGTGAGCCAGCCTTGCCCCTGCAGGCTGCGGCCTCTCTCCTGCCCAGATGCAGACACAGCATAGTGCCAGCCCTGGAGCCGCAGGGGAGGGCTGTGGGCCTCCCGCTCCTCCGTCAGGTGTGCTTGCTGGTGTCAGACCTCCCCGCTCTCCTGGAACCCCTGGCTGCAGGCCCTCCCCAAAGCAGAGGGGGCGGGGCATTCTTGGTCACCACTGTGCAGCTCTCCATCTCCCAAAGCTGTGTCTCCTGCAGTCCCCTCCTCACCTGTTCTCTCTGTCCTGTGGGCACACAGCTGTGGCCCGGGGCAAAGGTCCACTCCACTGTGTGGATTAAATG
>NW_005287846.1:0-516 GCF_000412655.1 Myotis brandtii
ATACACACACACACACACACACATATATATATATGCAATATTTTCCACCGATTGTTGATGGGAAATATTGCTTTTATATATTTTTTCTGAGGATAGAGGTAAAAGACTTCTTTTGAGAGTTGGGAGAAGAAAAGAGAATTTGCACCCATGTACACGTTCCCAGTGGAGTAATAATTCCCCTCGATGATTTAGGGCTGCTTACAAAGAACATTTACAATGAAGCCCCTCCCCCCTTTGTTTCTACGCTCTCACTTTCCAGAGTCCATCTGTTGTAACTGATATGAGGCACCAGCTGCCTTGCCGCACATGGGACTTTAATAGAGGCGAATTCAGATGAAATTGTTCAATCGCGCCAGTGTATTTTCATCAGTGGCAACATCACAGCGTTAATTCTTTTTCCAAGTTGGTGGTGAGGTTAGGCTCCTCAGAAGGAATGATTGACAGTGTTGGCTGTGGCCAGGCATCGTGAGCACAGGAGCTGTTTGGGATGCTGGGTCCTCTGAACCCATTCTATTC
>NW_005287847.1:0-516 GCF_000412655.1 Myotis brandtii
CACATATATGATGTGTCTCAATCATTGGCAGTTTTTAAACATTTTGATGCTTAAGTTGACCTATTTGGCCAGTGGGAACTTATTCAAGTTGGCGCCTGAGAGTCCTTTTGCTATGACCTTTAAGGTTTCTTGCTCCTTGATAGGATAAAATTTTCCAGGCTCATTTTGTGCATTCCTAGACTAGAGCTGGTATCAGCGATTTTTTCCAATGATTCATGGTTCCTCTTAATTGGAAATGGTATTTAGAGAACACAGTCTGGGCACTAGGGATGTAGGTTATTTGACCTTAGGAAAAGCAGTTAAATGAATACATAGTCAATTACCTGTTCTCAAAACAGCCCCCTGCACCACCTCTTTTTATAAAAAATTTCAAACATGCAAAAAAGTTGAAGGAATGCACAATGAACAGCTGTACCGTACACTCTCACCTAGACTCAACAATTGTTTATATTTTATTGTGTTTGTTCTCTCTCTTCTTTCTCATGTGGTATGGTATGGTATGATAGGGCATCATAT
>NW_005287848.1:0-516 GCF_000412655.1 Myotis brandtii
CATATGAAAAAACACAACCACCACAACAATGACTTACATTTATTCATTTAATTTTTGAGTTTTTAAAGCTTCTTTTCTTTTTTTTTAATGGACGGCCCCCCCGCCCCCCGCCCCCCATGGCTCAGTATTTGCTCAGAATCCATCCCTTCATTACAAATGTGTCAGGCCACCCTCAGAACACATTACGTTCTCAAACTGGCTCCTGACTGTTCTAGGCAGTTCCTTTCGTCCGTTTCCCCACCCACTGGGATCACACTGTTTTATTTATTGAGGCCTAACATGATTTTTTAACATCTGGTAGAGCTGGCCTGGCTCAGTGCTCTCTATTTTGGGAATTTTAGAAGTGATTCTATTGGTTAACTTATCCCTCCCCTCACTCCCCTGCTCCCCCCGCGAAAGTGAAGCTTTTGGCCCCAAAATAAAAATGTGAGAGCTGCCCTTGCTGGTTTGGCTCAGTGGCTAGGACGTCGGCCTGCGGGCTGAAGGGGTCTGGGTTTGATTCCGGTCAAGGGCACA
>NW_005287849.1:0-516 GCF_000412655.1 Myotis brandtii
TCATCTAGTAGCAGGATGAAGAGTGTACCAGAGATGGGTAGACAAGAGGCAGTGAAAGTGATTAAAAGACTGTTACAATTGTTCAACCATGAGGTAGTGAGCACTGAACTAGGAAGTTGTCATCGGCTGTTACAAGTAAAAAGGAAGAGTAAATATATAACATCTCACAAAGGTAGAATCTGAGTATTTTACCTGACTGAAAAAGAGGAAGACATGCAGGAGGCTGAAATTATGGTCATAATAGGGAATTTAAGGAGGGCTGATGTGGAGGGTAGATGAAAATTTTGGATTTTTGATATGTTGCTAATGTGAGCACTGTGTGCAACTGCCAACTGGCAAGGGAGAACTATTCAACACTGGAAACAGTTATAAATGAAGGGAGTTTTAAGAACCATTTATAAGTGAGATTGGAGCTCATGGTGGTCTACAAAATTCCTGAACAAGCTCTTTTGAGTAGAGAGATGGATTGGAAGAATGACAATAAGGAATGTCCATATTAAAAGAGGAGAGAGAAAA
>NW_005287850.1:0-516 GCF_000412655.1 Myotis brandtii
TGTCAGAGTTCTCTGTCAAACCAAGAAAGCACGGTAAAGCTTGCTCGTTGCTGAAAGGGTTAAACAATTTCAGCTCAGAATGTTCTGCACAGAAAGTACTTGGCAAGTGTTATTTCTTTCCCTAGAATCAAACACTGGCAAACTTTTATGGTACATTTCCTGTTTCAATCAGACCTGAGAGCTCAGAACAGCTCTATAAGGTAGATACCATCATTGTCCCCATTTGAAAGATGAGAGAACTGAGGCAGAGAAAGGTGATATCTCTCTCAAGATCACCAGCTAGCAATGGTGGAGCCTGAACTTGAACCCCATGCATGCTCTCAACCCCTTCCTTGGATTGTCTTCCTCCTTAAAGGTCCCTCAAGGGCAGATGAAGCCACCTACCTCCCACCTGCTGGCCTTTACCTGGCTGTCCCCCTGCCTTGAATGCCAGTCTCTTCTCTGCCTACAGATCCTCACCCACCCAGGAAGCAGCCTGGCTCCTTTCCAGGCTCTTACAGACAGTGAATGCTCATT
>NW_005287851.1:0-516 GCF_000412655.1 Myotis brandtii
TTCTATGATTACTACACTTACATGAGAGGCAAGGAATTTAGAAAATGTCATTTTAACTTTCTAGCTTCTACAATTCAAGAAGGCATATTAGAGAGAGTTTGAAAAGGATGTCAAGAAATCACATACACAGTATGAATTATCCATGATAAATAGAGAAAAAGAAATACACTGAAGTAACAGCAAGCAAAGATATCGAGATATGGAATAAAATGGAATATGCAAAAACATAAACATTAATAATATGGCATTAAGTACAGCAGAGGAACTGACTAGAAAATTGGAGGTTACATGTAGATGATCTTTATTACAAACCCAAGATATTTTGTTCCATGGGTGATCAGAATGTTCTCCTTAAGATTAGATATAAAATGAAAAGCACCATATCTCTGACAACATTGTTTTATGATTGAAAAAAAGAACATCCCCCCTTATTAAATCTACTTTTCATACACTCATAATGATATGTCCTACTTCCTTGTAACTGATACAATAGAGTATAAGCTATTAAAATTTAAA
>NW_005287852.1:0-516 GCF_000412655.1 Myotis brandtii
AAACATTATACCAAGTGAAAGAAGACAGACACATATTGTATGATTCCATGTATATGAAATCAGCAGAATAGGTAAATACTTGGATACTGAAAGGAGATTAGTGGTTATCAAAGGAGGAGAAAAGCAAGAGTAGGAAAAGACTGCTAATGCACATAGAATTTTTTTTGGAGTGATGGAAATGTTTTTGGAATTAGATAGTGGTGATGGTAACAAAACTTAACAAACTTAGTAAAAATTATTGCATTATATACCTTAAAGGGGTATATTTTATTGCACATGAATTATATATCAATTAAAAATGAAATTTAAAACCATATCATCCCTCATTTATTTCAAGATGACACACATCCACTCTTATGTACAACATTGGTAAAAATCTGTTATTTATGTTTCAGGAGAAAAAAAACAATCAAACAAGCTCAAAACTTGGAAATATACAATTGAATGTGAAATAATGATATAGCTCCTGTTTAACAATGATTTTTAAACATATTTTTATTGATTTCAGAGAGGAAG
>NW_005287853.1:0-516 GCF_000412655.1 Myotis brandtii
AAGAGCCCTCTGGGAGCTCCACATCCACAGGCAGCGAATGCCTTTCGCCTCACAGGCCAAGGCTAATCGATCAGCAGTGGCTCCGAGAGCACTGCAGCGGGAAGATTCTGGGGCAGAGTCTAGGCTCGTGACTGATTAGCCATGTCTGCCCTGGGTGGAGGAGGCGGAGTGGCTGCATGTTGGCCATTCCTTGCCTGACCTCCTCACTTCACAGATGAGAAAACCAAGACCAAAAGGAAAGGGCAGACCCCACAGGGTCCCACGGGGGGGTCGGCAGAGCCAGGGCCGATGCCAGCGCCCCGCCCGAGTCCACGGCGTGTTCCGCCACTGCCTGCACTTTCTGCGCCCAGCTGTGCGCCGGGCACTGTGTGAGGTGTTCAGGGGAAGGTAGGATGGGAGATGCGGCTCCCACCCCACATGACCTTACAGGCCTGTGGGTGAATAAACTACCCGGAAACAAATGAAAACCAACACTGACTGGTCCCTTGTGGTCTGGGTGAAGCTGTCTGGTTAGGT
>NW_005287854.1:0-516 GCF_000412655.1 Myotis brandtii
CGTGTCATAGGTTCACCATCACTGGCATAGACGGTGCCTCCTGTTCTACTGTCTTCTTACACATACTCCTGTGTCATGAGCCCTTTGACTGTTCTGCTAAAATATGCGTGAAGCCACAAAGAACAAGATGAAAGAGGAACTTTTTAAGCATCTCCTTTTCCTTGAGGGCAGGTTACCCGCCGGGCGCTGTCCACGGGGCTACTAGCCCTGATGTCACCGTCCTCACAACAGCGTGGAAGGGAGATGCTACCTGGTCTCCCGTTTACAGCTCAGGAGAGCGAGCTTGAGACGGTAACGTAATGCGTATGAGGTAGCAGGTAACACGTTGGGGAAATAGGACGGAACCGATGCATCTGACTCCTAAAGTCAGGATCTTAATCACACCACCCCATTCACTCATTCACTCATTCACTCATTCACCCATCCATTCTACAAATGGTGCAGCTCTGGCTCTTGCCCGGCGTTGCTCTCGAACTCGTCAATGACTAGAACAGGCAAAAAGAAATGACCTCCTGG
>NW_005287855.1:0-516 GCF_000412655.1 Myotis brandtii
AATTTGTTGAGAACTTTCCTTTTGTCAGACATTGTACCAGGCATGAGGGTACAGCAATGAAGAAAAACAGATAAGGATCCCTATCTCATAGAGTTGAGAGAGTCAGAAGATATTACTGCAATTCCTCTTCACTTACCTTTAGATGGCTTAGGAAAAGAATATTATTTTATACTGGAAAAACTTAAGTGGGCTAAGCATATTCCTAAAGGTTGTAAAATTTAAAAAAAACCATGGAAGGGAAAAAGTCCTGGTAATTTCTGCGAGTGTAGAAATGGTCCCACTCTTCTTACCTATGTGACTCCACTGAGTCTAGTTAAACCCCTACACACTGTGTGACTATCAGCTCAAAATTCTTTCAGCAATTTACTGACTCTGGATTGGATCAAGTCCCTTTATGGCTAAAATACTTCCCTTGCATTCTCTACTAATCCTGCAGAGCCTTGGGAAAGCCTGCACTCACTAATTTGCATAATGATTTCAGTGTTATCTGTCTCCCCTAGTGGAATATGGCTCTAG
>NW_005287856.1:0-516 GCF_000412655.1 Myotis brandtii
CCTCATCCCCCCGCCCCCATCTCCCACCTCCAACTTTGGGGACCCCCTTAGAGGGGAAGACCCCTCTGCCTCCTGCACTGGCAGCATGGTGGCCTATGTTTGCAGGCTACTATCCAGCTGGTAGATGCTAGCCCTTTAAGTCCTGGGGAGAGGACACCGCCAGGCTGGGCAGAGGCAGTGACCACAGGTGCCAGGTGGTGAAGCTAAAAATACTGAGTGATGTGAACACGGAGGCTGCAGGAGCCTGGCGTGCTGCTGGGGTGGGGGCAGGGGGCCCTAGGGTGCTCTGCCCTCCCGGAGGAGGGCCAGTGGGCAGAGGGGTTGGCGGGTCACCTTGGGGGCTTACGCCTGCCCCCCACCCCCTCCTCTCAGCGCCAGGATTCCCTCCCAGTAGGGCTGCCACGTTAGCCGCCGTGGGGCATGCTGATTCCACTGCATCCTCTTCCCTGTGAGAAGAGAAATCATGTCTTCTCCTGGGGCCTCTGCAAAGTTAGATAGTTGAGCTTTCTCAGGCAC
>NW_005287857.1:0-516 GCF_000412655.1 Myotis brandtii
TTTGTCTCTTTCCTTACTAGTAGCCCTGCCAACCGGAGATAAATTAATATAGGAGAGAAGGGGCAGTTCCTGTTAAAGGAAAAGACAGAATGGCCACCGCTTCATGAACTAGGAAATCAGGAGGAAAGAGTCTGGGACTCTAAGCCTGTCCCGATATCTGTGGCAGGTCGCTGGTTAGGATATTATGGCAAACTGAATGATGGCTCCCAAAGGTATCCAGGTCCTAATTTCTAGATCCTGTGACCTTATGTGGCAAAAGACATTTTGCACAGAATAATAAGGCAACATAACACTGAACATAAGATGCTGTGAAGGGGGAGGAAGGGCCCAAGAGCCATGGAATGCAAGGAATGCAGCTATAGAGGCTGGAAAAGCCAAGGAAAAGGATTTCCTCTTCCTAGATCCTCTGGAGCCAGCCTAGCCCTACTGACACCATGATTATGGTCCAATGAGCCAGACTTCAGACTACAAGAGAATAAATGTGTGTGTTTTAAATCATCAACTTTGTGTTATTAT
>NW_005287858.1:0-516 GCF_000412655.1 Myotis brandtii
AATGTATTCATGCTATTATTCCTTAAGGAGGGGTTGCAATTCATCTTCACTAACCTTCCTTGTAGTTTTTCTTGGGAACTCTGGGCCACCTACTTCTAAACCTTATTCCAATAAAGGTAAGCATAACCCATGGTAGGTAAGGTCAGGGTAAAGTGTGAACAGTACTGTATAGGAGGTATGTCACCAGGTCCTCTTTCAAGAAAGAAGGAGCAGCAAAGGATGCTGCTATTGGACAGCCCTCGGTCCCCATCCCTCTCTGGGGCTCACTTTGGTTAAAGCAAGTCCTCTCCCTCAAGGATATGCTTCCAAAGCAGGGCATTCCTTTCCTGACGATTAATCAAGGTGGAAGCATTCATGCCTTGTTCCCATGACTCAATGTGGGACAAAGCTGAATGAGTCATCCCAGCTTCAGAGTTCCCCGTATGGAGGTCTGAGGACTTGGTGGAGACTGCATTATGGCCAACATCTTCCTTTCCCTTACACAGGTGGTCACTCCAGAAGGCATTTCCCCATAAA
>NW_005287859.1:0-516 GCF_000412655.1 Myotis brandtii
CAGGGGACAGGAGAGCACAGACTGAATGACCCAGGGCAACCTGGCCCCACTCCACACTGAGAGGTAAACTGGAGCAGCCCAGCATGCGTCTCACTCCGGGATACAAAAAAGTGAGAACTGTGGGACCCAGAGCAACCCATGAACACTCCACCCCAAGCCCAGGGACTTGCTGACGGGGCAACCTGGAGTAACCCAGCAAGCATCCTGCTCAGGTCACAGGGGAGCTCTGACTGTGCAAACCAGAGCAACTTTCACCTGCTTCTCCTCGGCCCCTGGGACAGTCATGTAGGGGTTACCTGGAGCAACCCAGCACACATCACACTATGAGCCAAAGGAAAGCAATGCCAGAACAACCCAGAGCAAGCCGGTGTGCCCAGCCAGGGGCCACTGTACTGAGATGCAAGTGTGCTACCAAAAGGACCTAGGGTGCCACCATGCAACAGGTGCCAAGGCTGCACAGCTAATTGGATGCTAGAAGACTCTGGGTTCTCACAGGGAGTCACACACCAGAGGAAC
>NW_005287860.1:0-516 GCF_000412655.1 Myotis brandtii
TGTGAGCTTGGACAGTCCTTCTGTGCGTGCTGTTCTACTTGTCTTTCCTTCTTTTTCTCCACATTAGCATCTGGTGCACCAAAGATCACTGGTTTATTTTTTGGGGTTCTTTCTCCTTCTACAAGAATATACATTCCATGAGGATAGAAACTTTTTTTTTATTCGCTGTTTTATTCCCGACACCTTCAGTGGTACCTGGCACAGAGTTAGGGGTATTATAAGCCTAATCTCATATAGTTACCATGAGGATGAAACAAAATAAGATAGGTAAACTGCCTGGCAGTCCCAGCCTGGCTTGGTGAGGGCTGGTGAATTGTTCGGTTCTTCTTGACACTCTTCTTTCCCGTAACTTCTTTCTCTTCAGCATTTAGAGTGCCATCCTGTTTAGCTTTTTACCTCCTTAGTGATGTGTCCATTTTCTTCATGGCTCTTCTTTCTTCTGTCCCATAACTGGCCACTTTCAGAAACCTGGTTAGTGGTCCTGAGGAAGGATGTCCCAGCTTTTATCTCTTTCAG
>NW_005287861.1:0-516 GCF_000412655.1 Myotis brandtii
AGAGAGAGAGAGAGAGAGAGAGAGAGAAACCTACATCTGCCTGACTTCAAAAGTACATTGTCTTAAGCACCAAGTGATACAACTCCCCAGTAAAGACTAGGACACATCTGTATCTTGGAAGCTAAGGCACAGTTTGAGAAAAGTCAGGGGAGGTGCACTTTATCGTATTTATATTATTATATATCTTGAAGGAGAGCGAAACACCCGTGCTATTACCTGAAGTTAGGCTTATTTAGCAAGACTAACATAGCTGAGAAATGAAGAGTTACATTTGCTTCAGGACCACCTAGTTAACTTTGGCCATCTGTTCAGAATCTGACTCTCACTTTCAGTCCTCAGCTTCCAAATGAATTCTCAATTTACTAAGTTAATAATTTCCTCTTCCTGTCTTGCTTTGCTACCATCATACTTACCCTGAGGAAAACAATGTTAATCATATGTTCGTTACATTTTTCTACATACATAGTCAAACATATACAAGAGTAATTACACATAAATCAGTCAGTATATAGCCTT
>NW_005287862.1:0-516 GCF_000412655.1 Myotis brandtii
AAAAAAAAAACTGGAAATGTAGAGAGAAGAGCCTAGGAACAGTCTGAAGTAATACTGTTACACAAATATTCAGAAGACCGCCATCAGAGTCTCTGTCTTCCAAAATCATTAATATTTGTACAGAAAAAGCACAAAGTGAGAACATGAGATGGAATTGGCAGATAAAGGAAAAGAAATGTCCTGAATATAGCGCTGATGAGTTTCAGATGGAATGAAATATAAAGCCTGGTGGATCATTACTAAAATGGGCAAAGTACAAGTTCATTGTGTTCTCTTGGATGGAACCACCAGATTCTGTCTAATTATAATTGATCAATACTAAAAGCCACAAGTCATACGCATATTCTTAGTTGCATTTTACCTTTTCCTTTAAATTTAAGTGGTTTATCAGAAGAATTTCAGTATAACTATACCAAACCAGATTATATTGGTGGGATATATTACCTTATAATTATTGAGGAAATTTTAAAATTCTTTAAAGAAATCCAAAGGTTATAGTTAATAATCAGTTATGTA
>NW_005287863.1:0-516 GCF_000412655.1 Myotis brandtii
GGTCCACAGTCCGATGCTCTATCCACTGAGCCAAACCGACTAGTGCTCCCCCCCTACCCCTACTCCCGCCCCCACCCCCAGGTTTTTATCCAGAAGCATGGGAGCTTGTAGGGTAAGCTTTTAGACCACACCCTCTTTTTTCTGGGATGTTTAGTAAGATTTCATGGATTGGGAAAAACACTTGTTTAGGAAAGGGCAGCGCTCTGAACAGATCAGAAATGAACCAGAGTTCTGTAGCTTTTTCATATCTTCCACTATATAGGGTTTCATAGTTCAACTTGTCTGCACAGAAATATGAAGGTGTAATGTCATCAACTATGAGCACTCATGCTTTACAGCTCTCATATATTTTTGTTTTAAGGAAGGAAAATAGAGGCAGCAGGCCAAGTACTGTTACCAAATCCATTACCTAGGTATGAACTGGGATGCTTTGTGGCTCATCTAAAGTGATAACTAATGTCCAGAATGTTGATATGCCTTAGCCCATGCCATTCCCTCTTTATCAAATATCTTTCC
>NW_005287864.1:0-516 GCF_000412655.1 Myotis brandtii
ACTGTAAACCTACTTTTGCCCCACCCTGTATTTCATTAATTGCCCAAAATGTCCTTCTCCCTCCCACGCCCCACCCCTTCTCCTGATCATGCACAGCATTTAGTTGTCAGACCTATTTATTTTCCTTTATTCCGGAGCATCTCTTCAGCCTTTCTTTGCCTTTCTCAACCTTGACATTTTAAGAGCACAGCTCTTTTGTAAAATGTCTTTTAATTTGGGTTTGCCTCACAGTTCCTCATGATTAGATTCAGGTGATGCATTTTTGGTAGGAATATCACAGAATTGAAGGTGTGTCTTTCTTCAAGCGTCCCAACAAAAGGCACATGGTATTCAATATTGGTTTAAACCAATACAGTGATGTTAGATTTGATGAGTTGATTAAGTGGTATCTACTACTGTGAAGTTATTTCTTTCCTTTGAAATTAATAAGTACTTTGTGAGAGCATACCTTATAGCTCTCTAATGATCTATTTCTTATCAAACTACCCATCAGTATTATTATTTTTATTTTATTTT
>NW_005287865.1:0-516 GCF_000412655.1 Myotis brandtii
TAAAAAGATACAGTATTGTATCATCCATAACACAGCCTTCAAAAGAGAAATTGTGACATAACTTGATAAAGAATGACTTCTATGGCACACTAGCTGGATGCCCTAATTGGCAACTAAAATATTAGCTCCCCACGGATTTCTTTTCTATGGGGTCTGCTTCACATTGCCACAGTGAGAATCCTCATAAGCTAAATAACATTTGTAAGGATTTAAACCTTGAAAGAGCTTTAGGGAAAACACGTTTACCATAATCAGGTGTCTTACCTTAGTCTTCAGGCCATGCCCAGGTTCTGGGGCAACTGGGAGAATGACCACCCTCTGCTAGGAGCAGATCTTTCCCAATGCACCCGTACCTATGATTACTCTCTTGGAGTGCAAGGCACTTTTTTTCTCAGGTATCTATTGTTAGAAAGATGAAAATCCCTTAAATTTTTAATTCACAGCTGTTTAAATAAATTATTTCAATTTCCATTACTCACTACATGTTGTAGAGATTTGTGAGTAGTTTGCAGCACA
>NW_005287866.1:0-516 GCF_000412655.1 Myotis brandtii
CTGGTTCTCACCGACTGCTGAGGTCTCTTGCAGTTCTGAGTGGTGGAAACTCACCCGTGTGTGGTCCAAGCAAAGAGAGGGACTCCATGGGCTGTCCAGTCCACGAAGGTTGCCCTCAGGCACAGCTGGATCCAGGTGTCAAAGAATGTCCTCAGGAACCTGTCTTCATTTTTGAGTTCTGTTTTCCTCTGTGACCCCTTCACTCTCATGCTGGTAGAGATGAATCCCAGAAGCTCAAGCCCCATGGAAAAGTGAGCTTATTCCCACCAGTTCCAGGAAAAGTGGCCAGATTCACTTGAATCTGCCTGGCGTGGCCCAGCTCCTCATCCAGTCACTGCCACCCTCATTGCCCAGTCTCGGCAGGCATAGGGTTCTCGGAGTTATTATTGTTTTTGGAGTTCAAAGAAGTTCACTAGTTCAGAACTCAGGTGCTGGATTCAGACAGACCTGGGCTCAGGTCTCAGGCATCCCACCGACTGTCTGGGAGACCACGGATCAGTGACCCTGCTGTTGAGA
>NW_005287867.1:0-516 GCF_000412655.1 Myotis brandtii
AACAATAAATAAAATAAAAAACTTCATTTTCCCATTATCATTATACCCCCCAAAACACAGGGTATACACCGAATGGCCTCCCTTCAGGAAGGGAGAACATGGTAAGCAAAAATACGGGAAAATACAATAAACTTTCCTTTACCTCTTGAGTTTTATAAATGATGTCTTGTCTGACAGTTGAAGCAAAAATTATAACACTGTCTGATGTGGTTCTAAACTAAAGAGGAAGTATCAATTATAAGTGTTGGGGGTGAAGAGACGTAAAGGGAAGCAGGGTTTCTGTACTTCACTATATTAGTAAAATGATGACACCAAAATGAAATTCTAAAACCTTCCAAGTGACCCACAGGAAGGCAAGGTAAAAGAAAGCAGAGAAATGAAAAACAGAACAAACAAAATAACTGAAAAATGAAATGGCAGACTTACACCTAACATATCAGTAACTACATTAAAGGTAAATGGTCTATCACCAATTAAAAGACAGATATTGGCAGATATTGCTCGTGTGGGTGTAAA
>NW_005287868.1:0-517 GCF_000412655.1 Myotis brandtii
AAGGCTCTGTGGAAGTAAGAAGCCCTCAAAATAGATTTTCTCCATAGTCTTCCTATTAAGAACTAAAAAAAATTATTACAACACTGTATTCTCCGCAGAGCGGGGAGGCTCTAGGAAAGATGCATAGGTCTTAGGCATGAATCTGTTCTAGCAATGGGACAGTCCAGTCCAGGAGCCAATTTTGTGGGTCAGAGTAAATGGCCCAAGTCAAATTCCAGCATTACTGCTTAAGCCCTGTGACTGTGTACAATATATTCAACTTCACTGCCTCAATTTCTTTCATCTATCAAGTGGAGATACTAATCTATAGTAAATAGAGTTGAGGTGATAGGGAAATGAGTAAACTCTGCACAGTTTTCAACTGGAGAATATATTATTTTCATTATAAAGATATTCTGAAGTGTCATTAGGTGTTTTTTTTTATTTGCTTTGTTTTGCTTCTATTATTAAGGGAGCACACATTCCTGACTCTCCCAGTGGTCGGCAAACTGCGGCTGGCGAGTCACATGCAGCTCTT
>NW_005287869.1:0-517 GCF_000412655.1 Myotis brandtii
AAGAGGGATCAGGACATTCTCAGATGAATCCAAAAAAGTGCATTTGCCACCAGCAAACTTAACCTAAAAGAATGGCAGAAGGAAATGTGTTAAACAGAAAGAAAATGATTAAAGGAGTTCAGAATAGGTGCCTAAGATGGGCCACTCTGCATGTGGGTTGCTTTGAACTAAAGGCATGTGAGGCCATGCAGGCTCAGGAGACACTTCTCCCATGAAGAATTTAAATTGGGGCCTTGCCCATAATAATTATCACCAGAAATAACTATTTTTGAGCTCTCTATAGGGCAGGCAAACTAGCTTCTAATTACTGAACACCTGCTCTTCTTGTCCTGCAATGACCCTCCTCCCCCTGTAGCTCCAGGTGTCTGACCGCTCCCTTATCTCAGAATGTCACATCTATTTCATTTTATCTTTTTGTGTGGAACTGATACTGTTACAATAACCTGGCTATTATTTAACAGTAAAGGAGTAAAGACTAGTTAATATAGGCATGCCATTTATACAGCTCTGCTAATTT
>NW_005287870.1:0-517 GCF_000412655.1 Myotis brandtii
GATAAACCCCTCTATTTCAGGGACCCAGTCTCACTGCCACTGAGGCTCCAAGCAGAGTGATCTCAGACTGTCCCTCGCCCAGGGAGCAGGCTCCCCGTGTGGTGACTTAGGAGTCACCCCGTAGAGGCAGCAAAGTGCTCAGTTGGGGTTTTCTGCCAGAGGCCCCGGATCCTGAATCCTGGCATGCCAGCACCTTTAGACCATCCTTCCCAACCCTCCCAGGCACAGAGGGCGCCTGCGGCCAAGAGGTGACAGGCCCTCTGTCACATGGCCAGTTAGTGAGGAGCCCATTCCAAAACCCAATCTGATTCCAGGCAGGTTCCTTCCTGCCCGGGTGTAGGACCTCTCCCTATGGAAGACCTGACGCATAGTAGGTGCTGAATAAAACTGATTACACCAAACCATTGAACAAGGAGCCAGAATCCTCCTTCCATTGTTTTCTCAAAGCTTCACATGCCCCTCACATTCAGACACTGATCCCCAAGGTGATGGGGAACCTCCCCCTGCCTGCAGCCAC
>NW_005287871.1:0-517 GCF_000412655.1 Myotis brandtii
AATAAACTTCTGAACAAAATGGAACCAGAAGCATGGTAGCCAGTGTCCAAGGGTAGGGGGTGGAGGTGACGAAATAAAGAAGGTGAAAGGATTGGCTAAAGAGCGTACATGCATACCCCGTGGACAAAAACAATAGAGTGGTGAAGGCCAAGGGAGTGTGAGGTGGGGGTAGGTTGAGGTGGACAAAGAGGGGGGATGGGGACATCTGCAATAGTATCAACATTACAAATTTTTAATTTAAAAAGAATATATTTGTTTAATGTACAGTGCAAGTTCCATATGACCAGTGCAACAAGTACAGTTTTGAACAGATGGGTGTCTTTCCTGTACGCGTCCTCGTACCTGTCTCACGTAGAAATTCATGTTTGCATTTCAGTCTGAAACAAGTGATAGTCCACAGACAGAGGAACGTTTGGTACTGTGCCTCCCAGAAGGTCTGTCCTAGCTCCCTCATGAGTTTATTTCCTCATTTAGTTCCTCTTGCACAAGGCATGGAGGAGGGAAAATGTTGCCTCTG
>NW_005287872.1:0-517 GCF_000412655.1 Myotis brandtii
AAAAAAAATAAAGTAACCTATGATGCATGTCTTGGTTTAGATGCCCCCAAATGCAGATCCTGAGATAGAATTGGGGTGCAGGTACTTTATCTGGGAGATGATCTCAGGGGGTACAAGTGGGTCAGTAGGAAAAATGAGACAGGGACCAGGGACAGGAGATAAACTAAACAGAGTGTAGTAAGGAGATGGGTAATTGCTGTGGGCAACTAGGCTTCACACCCAGAGGGACACCAGGAGGCACCGTATGAATGGAACTCTATAAAATCCCACACAGCCATCTCTACGCTCCTGTACACACCACCTCTTCCCAGGTGTTGCAGGCTAGAGTGAGGGCTTAGGTTCTGCCAGTTCTCAGATTGGCCTCTGCAAGTTCTATCATTCCCAGCCCAAGCCCCACCTACTCTCAGAGGCAGTCTATTGTTCTGCCAAACAGTGCTGTCCAGCTACCCCTGCCTGCAGGTGATTCATCTCATTTGAAATCTTGCTTTTCAATCATTATGGATGATTTTTATGATCT
>NW_005287873.1:0-517 GCF_000412655.1 Myotis brandtii
CCTGGGATCTTCCAGGAAGGCCCAGAGGTGGCCGTGCGCAGGCCTGGCGGGCGCCTGGGGCCCGGCATCGTCAGGGACACAGCCTCCCTGGCTTGCCTGGAATCCTCTGTGATGGCCTCTGGGGGCGGGGGGCGGGGGACCCCAGGGATGAAGATGCCTCCAGGGCGTCCTCACCCCACATAGGCACATGGGGCGGGGGGTGGACGCCCAAAGCGGGGGCACAGAGGGTCCCCGCTCTGAGGTCCCTTATACAGTCCAGGATGCCTTTCTGAGAGCTGCACCCCCTCCACTAGCGGGCCCAGTCACGTCCCAGAACCCTGTCACCTGCCACCCCACAGCCCCCCAAGGCCAGGATGGTGGCCTGTCCGTGGGTCGGACTTCTGAAGAGCCCTCGCCGGGGACTGAGGCGCTTCCTCCCGGAGATCACAGCTCCCACAGCGTTTGCCGAGAGAGAAGAGGGTCTGGAGGCGGCAGTGGTATCGCCAAGTCTCCTCTCGCCCTCCCAGGAGCTTCTCAA
>NW_005287874.1:0-517 GCF_000412655.1 Myotis brandtii
AATCAATAAAAATACCAATGAAAAAGAATAAGAAAGAATAAGACATATAATTTACATGGAAGAATATCAAAAGCATAAAAAACAAACTGATGCATAGTATGTGAATATTATAGAATATATAATTATCCCTATTTTATAAAAACTATAGGTTGTATTTCAGAAAATGTCTGGATTCACTCAAATAAGTTAATAACTGCCAGTGGTGGGAGGGGGGAATGTTAATATGAAACAATTTTTGTTGTTGTTACTCCTCACCTGAGTATTTTTTCCATTGATTTTTATAGAGAGTTGAAGGGAGAAGGAAGAGACAGAGAGAGAAACATCGATGTGAGAGACAGAGATTGACTGGTTGCCTCCCACACTTGCCCTGACTGGGCCGGGGATGGAGCCTGCAACGAGGCAGATGCCCTTGACCAAATCCAACCTGGGACCCTTTAGTCCTCAAGCCAACGCTCTAACCACTTGGCTACCAGCTAGGGCTGAAACAATGTTTGACAAAACATCTGGATTTTTTTTT
>NW_005287875.1:0-517 GCF_000412655.1 Myotis brandtii
GAAAATATCCTCAGGTGAGGATTAACAAAAACACACAAAACAAACAACAAAACACACACTGGAAGAGCAGAGGGGGATGTGGAAGTGACTCTGGGGATGAGTTACTCCAGAAAGGCTTCCCAGAAGAGGAAGCCTGAGAGTTGGGCCTGGGAGATCCAGTGGTCCAGGCATTGCAATAGGTTGGGGGGCTTTGGGGTCAGGTGGAAAAAGAAAAGGTATTCTAGACAAAAGGAATAAGTGCAGTGACCTGGATGTGTGAAAGCTTAAAGTGTGTTCCAGGACCCCCAGAAGGTCCTTCCATGGCTCACATTTCTAAATCTGAGCTGCACTGTTGAAGAGGGTGCTGCTGCCTCAGAGCCTGTGTGAGCAGCAGCTGCCCTGGACTACGGAGGGCCCCCTCCCTCGCTCCCCTCGCTGCTTCTTAGGTTTACCTAGCAAAGAACAGCCAAGTCTGCTTGTGCTGGCTGGCCCCATTCCATGCCCCTTCCCTGAGGCCCAGACAGATTGTCTAGACCAG
>NW_005287876.1:0-517 GCF_000412655.1 Myotis brandtii
TGCCCATATATTGAAAAATATCCCTGAGGTATTAGGACTACATTGGGATTCTGGTACTCATGGGATATGGTACATTTGAGGCCCACATTTTCTACTTGAAGGGAAGATCCTCCAGACATATACATCCAGCTTCTTGATAGTTCTTTCAGTCCATGGTCTGATACCGAGGTTCTGTCAGAGCTACGGGTCCTTCCTGTAAGCTGCCAGTGAGTGTGATGAAGACACCAAGAAGGCATGTAGTATGCATCCAGATGTGTGGTTACCTTCCAGTAGCACCGCTTTTTTGAGGAGGTCCTGCCAGAGGAATTGTATGTCTCATGGTACATAGGCACGGAGGCTGATAGGCACAAGAGGTGGGAGTCATCGCAGTGCTGAGTCTTTTCTGTCTCAGGAAGGCTTAGAATGTGTACATAGAATGTTATTTGGAGGATCCCTGGAGCCTTTCTAATTTATATCTAAAAATTAAATTTTTCATATACACCTTGTGCTGTCACCATTGCTACCCTAAGTCATAATC
>NW_005287877.1:0-517 GCF_000412655.1 Myotis brandtii
AAGGCTAGTTGTTGGATAAGATTTGAGGTTTTTTCCAATGCCAACATGTCTTTTATGACTTGACCATTGTACATGGGACCATGTCTGTGTGAAGATCTTTCCTCCTGTGTTGATAGATATAGGCAGGCCCTGTTGGTAGCATGTGGAAGTCCAATCCAGGCTCTACCATGTCCCGTCTATGACTTTGGGCAAGTCATACATTCTCACAGTCTCTGATCTCCATTGTCCTCAATTCTGTGTTATTTCCAAACCCAGGAGTTTTTGTCAATGATAAATGAAAATGTTTGACATTGAACTCTACAAATGTAAATGATGAATGTTGCTATAATGGTGCCTGGGGACCAGCCCTGAGAGCCTTTTCTTACTTCGAGAGTACTAGGAGTGAAAGAAGCTGGTTTTGCACATGCCATCCACCTTCAGATGCTGTAGCCTTATTCTCACTCCTATTTTCTGCCTGGTATTACTTTGTCCCCTACCCCTCCCTGCCGTAGTTCCAGGATTTGAGTATCCCCACACA
>NW_005287878.1:0-517 GCF_000412655.1 Myotis brandtii
GCCTTAAGGGCCCTGGGCTGGAGGTGGGCGGGGGAGGGGGTACCGCATACCCACACAGGAAACAACAAAGCAAGTCCTGGCAAGGCCGCTGGGTCTCAGGGGCAAAGCTCTTATCGGGCTGAGAAGGCACATCTTCCCTGCTTCCCAGCATCTACAACAGGCAGCTGCTGAGTAGTAGCAAGGTCATGGGATAGTCTCAGGCTGGATGGGAAGTGGCTGTTTGCACCCAAGAGGACAGCTGGCTGCGTAAACATGGAGCCACCCGTCATCTCCCTCTCACCCTGTGTCCCTCTGTCTCCCGGAGATTCTTTATCTCTTTATCTCTCCCAGAGACTCTGCGACTCTTTCTGCCACACAAGACACAGTCAGGGTTCTACACCTTCTTTAGCAGATTCCTAACACCCGTCTGAGGGGGCACGGAGACCCGAAGGATCCACAGGTCTCCGTGGGTGCAATGTTAGACACTTCACATCATGAACCCTCAGAGATTTCAGTTGTTTGTTTTTACTAGAAAAGC
>NW_005287879.1:0-517 GCF_000412655.1 Myotis brandtii
AAGTGGGATTTCACTTAACTCCCTTCACTCATGGAATCTCAACCAGTTGTTCCCTAAATCAAAAAGCGAAGACTCAGCAAAAGAACCTCGGAATGATATCACCCATTGTTTATGGCTGAGTGAGCGTCCAGGGGGCTGCTATATGCTGAGCACACAGCTATTTGTCATGGAGCCATCAATCAAATTCAGTTGATAATAGAAATCCCTAAATAAGTGAATTATAGAAATCAATGAGTCTGCTATTCTTCAGAGTTTAAAATCACTAAAAAAAATTTACCATGGATTTAGAAGGCAATTAAATAGCGGGGCATCAATATTCTCTTACTCGTTTCGCAGCTTTCAGGCCTAACCGCACCGTTAAGCAAAGACCCAGAGAGACTGCTAAAGGCAGAGTCCACTGGGGTCATCCTGGGAATAGCGGGAATGCAGGCGGTGGTCAAGTTGAGTTAACTAGTCCATGGGCTCCTAATTACAAACTATAGTGAAGCTCCTTGGGGCCCATCCCATTATACCTCCC
>NW_005287880.1:0-517 GCF_000412655.1 Myotis brandtii
AAAAAAAAATAGGAAAAGGGGGCTATTGGCATTGAAACCTTCCTTTTACTACATTTTAAATGTATACCATTTCCAATAATGAGGGTAGAGAGGAAACCATTTTGAAGCAGTCCCTTTGACCCTTTTCTCATCATTCCTGAGAAAGAACAATGAGCACATCCAGATATAGTACAAGTTCCCAAGGGACCTTAGGACTTCAGAACTTGGAAAAGTTGATCCATGTAGGCCAACATTCTAATTAGCCAATGGTAAAGGCATGGCATATTAAAGTGCTGAAATCACATACCATTTTAAGTGAGCTATATTAGTTATTTATTGCCACAATAATGTTGCAGAAATGCAACCACAAAACCTCAGTGGCACGTAGCTGGGTCAGCAATGGATCAGGTATGCGGCTCTGCAGCTTTGATAGTGAGAGCTGGGCTTTCTCACATGCTTGAGAGCAGCTGACTATCAGTTGTCAGAGTTTCCCTGCTAGTTGGGGCCTTTGCAGTGGTTCTCAACCTTCTGGCCCTTT
>NW_005287881.1:0-517 GCF_000412655.1 Myotis brandtii
AAAAAAACTAGAGCTATATTTCTTAACTTGAACAAGAGCCAGAAACAATTTAAGTAAAAAACAAGTTGCAGAATGATACATAAAGTTTTAAAATGTGAAACAAAGCTATCTATTGTTAATGAATGTTTATATTGATATTAATTATAAATATATAATCAGGAATAGTAAACACTAAATATAAGATAGTGATATTACTTGGGAGAAAGAGGAGGAATGGGGTTGGAGAGAATTACACAAAGGATTTCAACTTTATTCATAATTCTTTTGTTGTTCATGAGTGCTTATTATATTATTTCCTACATTTTTTGGAATACCTGAAATATTTAATAAAAATGTCAAACAAAAGAGCTGATTAAATAATTGTACATAGTGAGTTAGGGTTACATAATTTAAAAAATTGACCAGCACCCTGGCTGGTTGTGGCTCAGTTGGTTGAGCGTTGTCCCATTCACTGGTTCGATTCATGGTCAGGGCATATTGGGGTTGCGGGCTCAATCCCCAGCAGGGGGCATGCAGG
>NW_005287882.1:0-517 GCF_000412655.1 Myotis brandtii
TGCATGTTTGTGTTCTGGAGAGAGGCTTCCTAGCTTTAGTCAATTCTCAGGAGGGTTCATGACAGAAAGAATTCCCAGTTTGCCTGTCTCACTTTTCTTTCCTCTCTTGTTGCTCTGCAGTCAGCAGCGCTCTCTCACGCCAGCTTCCTAGTTATCCCCTCCCAGGTGAATTGTTCTTTTTGTTTTCTGATCAAGCAAGGCTGAGCTGGGGAACTCTGGAGCTGGTCCTCTGATGGTGGTGGCGGCAGGAAGATGGCAAGAGTGCTGAGAGTGCTGCAGTGAGTGACCTCTGAGGGAGCTCCTAGGAGGATGGACACATGGACGGTGCCTCCTTGACCCACCCCAGGAGGGGAATGGGACAACCAAGATGTCACCCTTGTGGTAAGATTTCCAGGATAAGTTGAAAGGGACTGTCAAGGGGAAAACCTGAATCGGGTAATAGCTTTCCCTGAACACTTCACTGTTATCTATTTTCTCCATTCAGTTTTTTTAAAATATATTTTTATTGATTTCAGAG
>NW_005287883.1:0-517 GCF_000412655.1 Myotis brandtii
TAGATTAGACCAAATTCTTAGGATAATGTCTAATCAATTTTTAATAAAGATTAATGAGTATTTGGAAAAATGGATGAATCTAAGAAAGTTTATCTCCTTTCCTGAAAACATTTGTATTGAATTTTATGTGGAATACCACAGAGGAAAAAAGGTCACAAGATTTTCTTTCATATGTTCTGAAAAAAACTGGATTTCTAAACAGTAGATAACCTCAACTAAAAATAACTAGGTTTGATTTTTTTGATCCCATGAGATATATATGCTGAACAAATTAGCTTGATATTACCACCTACAAACCCAAGTCAGAATCCTTTAAGAAGTATGATAAGGTGTATACAAGAGCACAGAAGAAATAGGCCAAAGAAGAGTACAGGCTTGAAGCTCATCTCTTTCATCATTCAGTTTTTAACTTTGGACAAATGTCTTCTAATATTTGTGACTTATATCTGGCCTGTAAAATTATTCCCAGAGAGGACACTTGTTGATTTTTCCTACTTAAGAGAGTCTATACAAATAC
>NW_005287884.1:0-517 GCF_000412655.1 Myotis brandtii
CGGAGCTATTCTCTCCTGACACAGCGGGAGGCGGAGGTGAGTGGCAGCTTTTAGGGGGCGAGAAAAAGTTGGGTAAACATAAAAGGTTTTGTAAGATTTCCTTCCCTAATGGCTAAGCTTTAGAGCAATAAATCACCATCCAGTCAATACCATTAGTTTGGGGGCATTGTACGCCCTCATTAAAGTGCATAAACAATTATATTTATTGAAGGTAATGTACTGTGTAGTGTATTATAACGACACTCATTAACATATGTAATCATCCTCCGAATGGGCTTTACGACAATGGGAGCTGATAATGGCGTGATCACACCCTGGGCTATTAACTTTTCAGTCCTCAGATAATGAAAGGTGATGCAAGAGCCCGAAGCCGGCCACGCGGCCTGTCCTCCATGGGGCCACCCTCTCCCCTCAAGTCCCTCACTCGGTGCCCGTGCTCAGGGCCGGCCTCTTCGCCTGCTGTCTTGACACAATGCCAAGTTCAGTGTGGTGCTTTGAAGGGGTGTGTGTGTGTGTG
>NW_005287885.1:0-517 GCF_000412655.1 Myotis brandtii
AGGGGTCCTCTCTGTTCTGACTGCATAAGGCAGAGCTGTTCCGCAGGAGAATACGGTGAGGACCAGAGTTGCGTGAAACCATGACGGGCTCACGGTCTGTCCCATTCTGCTGGGACGGGACAATCGTGCTAGCTCAGGGGGGAAGGCAGCCCTAGCTCAGGGCATCGCCTGAGTAGACTTCTCTGAGGGAGCAGTCCCAAAGGTGCTCGAAGTCCACATACAAGCGGCCCTCCCTTCTCTCTCCTTTGGCTCAGCGACTCCCTCGGGCAGAGACTCCCAAAAGTGTTCATGTGGTACTGGATTCTTAACTGGATTCATAACTGCTGATGATGAAACGGGCCAAATGTCACAGCCAATGCTAGGTGGGAGAGAACCAGCTCATTCGGGCCCCCACCTGGAGATCAACAACTCTGAGGGGTCCTGTGGTTTGAAGTCGGGGGGCCACCAGACACCCAGGCTCCCTAAAGCCAGGAGATGTCCGTGCCCTGGGCTGTCATTAATTTCTGCCCACCCAGCA
>NW_005287886.1:0-517 GCF_000412655.1 Myotis brandtii
TGTGCTTAAATCTTTAAGGCTGACCAAGCAGACTGGTATTAATATGTGAGAGCCAACATACCAGCTGATAGAAAGTATGACAATATATGATTTAATAGAAGGGATTTATTTTTATTACGGCAAGAACACTAACATGAAATTTACCCACATTTACTTTAAACTTAACAAATTTTAAGTGTTCATTATAGTTTTGTTAACTATGAGCACTATGTTGTAAAGCAGACCTCTAGAACTGACTCATCTTATAAAACTAAAATATTGTACCCATTGAATAATAATTCCTCATTCCCCTTTCTCCATAGTTCCTAGCAACCAATATTCTACTCTTTGCTTCAAGAGATATCTCATATAAGTGGAATCATGCAGTATTTGTCCTTTTGTGACTAGCTTATCACTGAGTCCTCCAGTCTCATCTATGCTGTTGCATATGGCAGGATATCCTTCTATTTTAAGGCTGAATTATATTCTATTGTACATACTAGTATATGCTGTAGTTTCTTTACCCATTCATCTGTCA
>NW_005287887.1:0-517 GCF_000412655.1 Myotis brandtii
CCAATTTCTCTGGACCCAAACTTGAATCATTCCTTCTTTATCTATCCCAATTAGAGATCCAAAGCAACCTAAACTAGCCTTTTGAGCTATAGAATCTTCTGAAAGGGTTTCTCTTAATCTCTCACTATATTTTTCACCCATACAGTTTGAGACTTTCCTATTATTGCATTTGTGTGTAAATGTGTATAAGAAATTCCAAAGGACAGGAAAATCCAGCCACCAGATTGGAGCCCTTTGAGTAATGGAAACATCAGGAATTAGAGGCAACAACTAAGAACTCCTCTAGAAAATAATATTGGATAAACAAAACTTAGCACTTAGAACAACCACAGAACTTAAATCAGAGAGCCTATAAAATGTTAAATGGTACAGTACAAGTTAAGTGATGAGAGAGTTCAAATAAGAGAGAATCAGGGTGTTTTTTTTTTAACTGTAAGGTAATCAATCTATTGATTGATTAAATGTCTACTGGGCAACCAGCACAGTCTTGTATTATGAACAATTACTACCACCCCCC
>NW_005287888.1:0-517 GCF_000412655.1 Myotis brandtii
CGATGCTCTATCCACTGAGCCAAACTGGTTTCAGCTATTTTTTCTCTTGATGCACATTGTCATGTTTCAATGTTCTCAACCTCATTAAAATAATTATAAGTAAATTATTATTATGAATTAATATGTCATCAATTCATGAAAAGCAGGGCAGGAAGTAATTTTGCTCTTATTCTCTTCTGTATTTGCTTATGAGGTAGACAATCAAATGGCCACAATTTAAATTGAGTTCAAGTGTAACCTTTTAAAAATTGCTTAATATGTAAGAGTTCAGGATACATAAGGGATGACCTGTTGAACTGAATATAAGTAAAACTAATCAAAGCTATGAGCCTTGACTTGTGTTTGACCTAAACAGGAAGCAACTTCCCAAGGCTGTCTTTTCTAATTGTCCTCAGGAGAAGTCCTTCTCCCTTGCGTTCACACAAGGCGTGTAGAAAAGGATGCTGGTCTGACCTATTAATTTCCACCAGTGAATTGACTTGTTTGGATGCGCTCAGATGCCATTATGTTATCTGTT
>NW_005287889.1:0-517 GCF_000412655.1 Myotis brandtii
GTGTGAGTGTGTGTGTACAGGCACAGCCGAGAGAGTGAGGATTCTAAGCAAAAGCCCTGGAGCACGTCACCATTCCGTCCCCATGCGGTCGTGTTTGGTAACAGCGGCGGCTTCGGAGGGGCAGGCCCCGTGGTCAGAGGCTCGTCTGGAAAGCGACGGGTCACAGGAGCCTCATCGGCCTCAGTGCCACCAGCCCTCCGCTGGGCCTTGCTCCCCAGGGGCCCACTGGGAGGCAGTGCCGTCTGAGTGACAGTGTCTGGCCACGCCCACGCGCCTCTGCCAGATATTAAGGGAGAGATAATACCAATTCTGTACGGCTCTCCCAGGAAATTAGAAAGGAGAGGGTCTCTTCCAGTTTATTCTGTAAGATCAGCCTTGCCCTCGTACCCAGACCAGACAAATATCCCTCGTGAACCAGGACACTTCTACACAGAATTTTAGCAAGTGGCATCCAAAAATAAAGAGTGTAACGTATCAGGACATAGGAAGGTCTGTCCCAGGAATGCGACGTTGGCTT
>NW_005287890.1:0-517 GCF_000412655.1 Myotis brandtii
GCATAAATAAGTGGAACAACAAATCAATGTTTCTCTCGTGCTCGCTCATCCATAAAGAAAAAATATAAAAATAAAAAAGAACTAGAAAGACTGTCACATAAGGGTCATCTTCACTGCTACGGCATTGTGTTGTGTAGTGAGGGGGTTACAGAGGAGTTAGAGACCTGGTCTCCACCTTGGAGTTTGTCATCTAGTTGGGAAGACAGAATAAACACTCTGGGTAACAGAAGCCACCATATGCTGTTTCAACTCAGTGTGACAGAAGAATTCCAAGAGCACAGAGCAGAGCTTGGTGTGAACTGCTGTGTCAGTGAGGATCATGCAGAGGGTGCCAGGCCTGGGCAGGTGAAGTGCAGGGCATGTTTCCAGGTTGGCATAATTTGTAAAGTTTTTTTTTATGTGATAGTCTCTGTGTCGTATATAAGGAGGGAAGAGTGTACATTTACAGTATTTCCAAATGTAGATTGTAGAAGACTTTCCACTGACTCACCTAGGGCTTATGCATGTTGTAGAGAAA
>NW_005287891.1:0-517 GCF_000412655.1 Myotis brandtii
CTTGCCAATGACACCGGCTCTGTTCTGGGAACCACTTCCTCTGCTAGGTGGGTCCCTCTGAAGGGGAAACTGATTCCTGCAGGGAAGTGGGCCTCAGGAACCCAAGAGACCATCAGTTAGCGTGTCATCCTTCACCCATCAAGGAGTCAATGGCATTATAGGCCATGGAACTTTAATTAGGATGCTTATATTTTCTGAAGAGCTGTTTGACCTCGAGTAAATCATTATTTTTGTCCTTTAGTTTCTCCATATGTAAAATGAAGAGACAAATCACCTGCCATATGGCTTCATCGTATGGTTAAAAAAAAAAGTTACAAAATTCTATCTACTCCCAGTGTCGGTGCCAGTGATATACATGGACATTTGTCCGCTGTCTTCAGTTCACTGGGCGAATGGCATTTGTATAGCGTGTTACATTGGACAAGGTACTTAACACGGATGGTCACCTATTCGTAGTCCCTACATTATATATTTGTTGTAGGTATAATGGTTGTATCCCTTTTATGGAGGATGGTCA
>NW_005287892.1:0-517 GCF_000412655.1 Myotis brandtii
TGTCATTTGCGCAGCTTCCCCAGGAAGCTGCAACTTTGCGCTCCTCGGGGAACCATTGATCTATTCCCTGCAAAACACTGGGAATCTGAAAACTTGAAGATAGACACATGCTCAGGAAAGCTGGGGTGAAATAAGGAAGGTATTGCCTATCACTCACATCTGGGAACAGAAATCATTTGCCAGCATGGGCGTTGCCCCTGCAAGCGTGCGGAAATTTGGGAACACATAATCTTCTAAACAAAGCAGTTCGCTCTCTCGTTGCTCTTGCCTTGTGACCCTTGGCCTGTGGCACTCTTTGGCTCCTGCTTCCTTGCATTTGCCTATGTGGCCCATGGCCATGCGAACCCCACATGCAATGGACTGCTGGACTGCAATTGGACGCACATTAAGCTAGGCAGATGCTGGACTGGAGGTGGCTCAATCATAGAAAGAGAACTCTGGACACTGTCTCTGATTTTAGCTTTACTAAAGTGCTAGCAACACTTCTATGACTGGACTAAGGGAAATGGGACTTTGG
>NW_005287893.1:0-517 GCF_000412655.1 Myotis brandtii
GGTTGCGGCATTAGGAAGGTTGAGAACCATTGCTCTACGGTATGATGCTCCAACCAAAAGAGCCAACAGGACCAGGGCCCAGCTTTCTTTATTTAAATGAGTGTAGCATAGCATTGTTTGTGGTTTTGCTATGATCTACTCATTCTACACACTACCTTCATTCATGGTGGTAATATCCTTCTTCCCTTTTCATAGCTGGAAAGGTGATCTGGGATGGAGGGAGAGCCATCCATCTGGGAGAGTGGATTTGGCCTTGTTACAATAACCAGCAGCCCATCAGAGCCCATAGAGACTGGAAGGGGAGGAGCAAGCAATTGTTTTCTTTATGTAAACACTCATTCTCACGTTTCCCTCCTCCCAATCCAATGTCAGCAAGGAGGAAGCCCATTTCTCTTTTAAAAATGAGAGTCGATTATATTTTGTACCTTTGTCTTCACATGTGATGCTCTGCTTAACCAAATATCATGTGATCCCTGGTCTTGTTCTCTTCCCTGCACTTAAACAGCTCTTGAGGGGG
>NW_005287894.1:0-517 GCF_000412655.1 Myotis brandtii
ACACCCACTGCTGGCGCTGGCCCCAATCGCTCCACACTGTCAGCAGATGTGAGCGGGGCGGCTGGTGCAGTCAGCATGTGGGAGTGGCAGTGGGAGTGGGGCTGCTGTCAGACAGGGGATTGGGGGCTGTGGTGGGAGGGGCCGGGCGAGGGCACAAAGAATGGGCTGAGACCCGCCCTTGTGCCCACCACAGCCTAGTAGCCCACAATTCCTTAGTGGGCCCCTAGTGATAGTATAATTGTCACTTATTTTCCCAGGTTGTGGATGGTTGTGTGCTATTGGTATGCTGTTGAATCCTAGAGAGTTTGCCTTTTTGCTCTAAGTAACTCGCTGCATTTATTTTCATAACACAATAGAAACCAATATTTTTCATTTTTATTTATATAAAATTGTTTGCCATTTAGTATCTGTCCCTATTAGCTAAGTAAATTTAGGATGTTTTTAATAACAACTATTCATGTCAGGATATATATTTTATTTTTTATTTATTTTAATCTTTATTGTTGAAAGTATTACA
>NW_005287895.1:0-517 GCF_000412655.1 Myotis brandtii
TTAACAGCATTAATCATCATCTGAAGTATCTTTGACTTATTTTCTGTTAAAGTCCTTAGGACAGGGACTTTGTATATTTTTGTCTCTATATGCCCAGAACCTTCAACATTGCCTGGCACATAGTAGACATTCAGTAAGCATTTGATGCATGAACTAACGAATGAGCATTTGATGCATGAACTAACGAATGAGGCAATGTCAGCCAGCCAGCTAAAACAAAAATCCCTTCTGAACTAGAGACTATTCTGGGATCAGCTACTAGCAGCCCCAACAGAATGCAGGAACTCAGTTACATGTCAGATAAAGAAATGACCAACTTGCTCTCATAATTAATTTCTGTTTATTCAAAAGAGCTTTCAAGAAAGAAGTGAGCCCCACCCGGTTTGGCTCAGTGGATAGAGCATCGGCCCTCATAACGAAGGGTCCAAGGTTCAATTACAGTCAAGGCCACGTACCTCAGTTGCAGGCCTGATCCCCATCTCCTGGAGGCAACCAATTGATGTGTCTTTTTCACACT
>NW_005287896.1:0-517 GCF_000412655.1 Myotis brandtii
AGGATGGCAAACGAGGCACTCCCTCCTAATCCTGTGTTCAGGCCAGGGGATTAGAATCAGGTTCCCCCAGGCCCGCCTCCAGCCCCCACCAATCAGATGTGCCTCAGGCACCCAGGAACCCTGGGCAGAAGGGGCTGAGGGCCCGGGACAGCTAGTTTACCTTCTTCGTATATTAGGGTTAAACACAAGATTTCATTTGAAAGAAAGGGTTTCACAGTAAATAAACATCTTGAAAACCACCACATGGCAGAACTAACTTCAAATAAAAGGAAAGTTAAAAAAAGAGAAAGAACTAAAAACATAGGGTCTTATTTTAATGAATATGTCCTTTCATAAATGGAACAAGGAAAGAAAACAGCACTAAAACCAAATGTTATAGCTTAAGAGTTCTCCCCTTTATTTTTGCCGGCCCAGGGAAGGCACGCAAACAAACAAAGACTAAGAGGAGAAAAACAAAGGGAAGATAACATATTTTAGCTTCTAGGTCCCTGGGAAAGTCTTAAATCCATATTGCATT
>NW_005287897.1:0-517 GCF_000412655.1 Myotis brandtii
ATTGATTGGCTGCCCCCTGCACGCCCCCTACTGGGGAATGAGACTACAATCCGAGCATGTGCTCTTGAGTGGAATCAAACCTGGGACCCCTCAGTCTGCAGGCGGAGGCTCTATCCACTTAGCCAAACCAGGTAGGGCTATTCTCCCCATTTTAAAGGTACCCGAGGCATCTAGAGATTAAGTGACTTGAGTAATGATCATAGCTAGGAAATGAAGACTGGGATTTGAAACCAGGCTTCCTAGCTATAGATTGTTTATTTAACCCCAATGCTATTCTGCCTATCTACTCCCAATAGCTCATATGTTTAGTGAGGACGGGAACTGTCTGTCTTTATGTGTACATGTGGGTCTGTCTATCTGTGTTGTTATGCATGGTGAAGTGAGAGATCAAAATTATTCCAGAAACATTACAGAATTGTAGAGTGGTCACAATAAAATATTTAGTTTTAAAATACGTAAACTTCTTCCTAGCCTCTTTGACTCAGTGGACAGAGCATCACCCTGCAGACTGAAGGGT
>NW_005287898.1:0-517 GCF_000412655.1 Myotis brandtii
CCATCACCACCATCCATCTCCAGAACTTTTCCATCACCCCAAAACGAAACCTACCCATTAAACTCCCCGTTCCTCCCTCCCCCAGCCCCCGGCAGTCATCATTCTGCTTTCTGTCTCTATGACTTTGACTACGCCAGGGACTTTTGATATGAAGTGGGCTGGCTGGCCCTGGCCCTGAGGCAACATGTGTCTTCCATTTCTTTTTCTTTGGCTTACATTCATTAATGTCTGACTGTGTGGTGACAGTCCCCACCCAGCAAGGGTGCCTTGCAGACGTTCTTATGGATTTTTCTCTCATTTCCTGGCATCGCCATGAGAAACTGCTTTGCAGCTCAAGTTTCAGTGTCAGACCACTGTCTGCAGCATGGGTAAAAGGCGCGGCCAAGCTCACAGTGAAGCTCCCTGGCCTGCCCCAGGGATAAGTGGATCCTTCCCCTGCGGTGGTTTCAGTTTCGTGCTCATTGGTGGATGGACGCCATCCCAGGATAAATCGAAACATGTTGGAAGGACGCTGCTT
>NW_005287899.1:0-517 GCF_000412655.1 Myotis brandtii
GCCCCCCAAAATGTCCACATCCTAATCCCCAGGACCTCCATGGCAAAGGGACTTTGCAGATGGGATTCAGTTAAGGATCTGGAGGTGAGAGATGACGCAGGATTATCCAGGTGGGCCCTCAGCGTCATCACGGGGGTCCTATGTGAGAAGGAGGCTGGAGGGTCAGAGTTGGAGGAGATGTGAGGACAGAGCGGAGATGGGAAGATGCTCTGCTGTTCACCTTGCGGATGGACGGGCGAGGCCACGAGCCAAGGATGCAGGCGCCTGGAGAAGCTGGAAAAGGCAAGAACCAGAAGGAACCAGCCCTGCCAACACCCTGATTTTGGCCCCTAAGACTCGTTTCAGACTTCTGACCTCCAGGACTGTAAGGTGAAGTGTTGTGGTTCTTTCAGCCTCTGTGTTTGTGGTCACTGGTTACAGCAGCTGCAGGGAACTCCCACCAGGTGCAAAGAGTAAAAGTTGCCAGTGAACCTGGCTGCAGTGGCTCAGTGGTTGTGTCGACCTATGAACCAGGAGG
>NW_005287900.1:0-517 GCF_000412655.1 Myotis brandtii
GGTTCTTTTCCTCTAAAACTTCTCTGGGAGAAATTCAGATTTGAATTAAAGCCAGAATTATTCCTAGGTGATGAAATGCTTATAAATACCCTTCTTGTATATTTTAATTGATAATAGAAATGAACACAAGTGTAGCTGGTGTGGTTTGATTATTTTAAACAATTTTCATGTCCGGATTCCCAAATTAGAGAAAGGGTCAAGGATACTGTTTCTGGAATCATTGACCTCAGTTTCTAAACAAGTAGCTTTACCTCTTTGTTCCTGAGTTTCTTCATCTGTAAAATCTGAATAATAATAATAATAATAATAATAATAATTGTATGTAGTTCCAAGCCTGTGAAGATTGTAGATAGAATGCAGAGAATTGTGTAGCACAGTAATGGTCATATAGTAAATGTCTTAGTCAGCTCAGGCTGCTATAACAAAATGTTATAGACTTGGCAACTTAATGAATTTGTATTTCTAGTAGTTCTGGAGGTTGGGAAGTCCAAGATCAAGGTGCCATCAGACTTTCTTC
>NW_005287901.1:0-517 GCF_000412655.1 Myotis brandtii
GTAATTGGATTATTGGTATCAACTAAATAAAGATAATCCAGCTATAGAATCTCATTCTGAGGGTCTGCTTTTCAGAACTGTTCCTGGTAACAAATGCTTTCGGGTTTCCTTAAAAACAGTGCCTGAGACAAGAACTTGGGTACAGGTAGTTTATTTAGTTTATTTGGAATGTGATCCCACCAAGCATAAATGGCCAAGTAAGAAGAGTGAAATAGCAGTGGAGGAAGATCCAGTGTAAGGGTACTTTATTGAGATCAGTGGTTGGGCAACAGAAGACTTTTGATAAGAACAAAGAATGCCTCCAAGAATTAGCCGTCTGAAATATGGGTGTCTGGAGCATTTATCTACGGGCTCCTCCATTGTGGGTCACTTTTGTTTAAGCAGCTCCAATGGCATTATAGAATGCCCCGGGGCAGAACACAAAAATACATGAAGCAGCAGGAGTGTGAGGTGGGACTTTGGCAGCAGGAGCTGCATTGGAATTGTCCATAATGACCATGGCTGGCTACAAGCAAGA
>NW_005287902.1:0-517 GCF_000412655.1 Myotis brandtii
AGAATTTTAGTAATTAGTTTGTGTGCCATGAGATGAACAAGGTTGAAAATTGCTGGCCTAAACTGGGATTTGAACTCAAACCATCTGTCTCACAAACTGGTACTGTTTTCATAACACTCCCAAGGACATGGACCAGTGGTTAAGGCGTTTAAAGATCTTCTCACCCAACCCATTCTACAGATGGGGAAAGGCCCAAAGAGAAGTGAGGGAACTTGATAGAGCGGGAAGAGTATCAGAGTCAAATGAGAATTCAAATTCTGACTCAGCTGCTAGCAAGTCCCATAACAAGCAACTTCTCTGTGGCCTCACTGATTCCATTGCTGTTGCAGGAAAGAGAGGGGACAGTGCCTTGATGGGTCTGTGACCTTTCTGTCTCTCCAAGATTCTCACAAGAGACGATGTGAAGATTATATAAAAGTGAAGTCACCATAAAAATGCAAGGATTGCTATTATAGTGTTTATAAGTTTAATCACCTGTGATCTAGGGCAGCGGTCGCCAACCTTTCGGACCTCACGG
>NW_005287903.1:0-517 GCF_000412655.1 Myotis brandtii
AAGGAAGAGCACAGCGTCAGAAGTCTGAGTACATGGTTCTGATTTCAGGTTCACCTTTGGACAAAAGACATGCTTGTGGGCAAATCCCTTCAATGTCTTTGTTCCCACTTTCCCAGTTTATGGAAGATGATGATAAGTAAGTCATATCTGTGTATGTCACATCTCACCAAGTCGACTTGCCTCTACTGTGACACTTTCTCAGGTAAAGATCTGGGCAAAGAATTCAGAAAATGTAAATAATTGCTGAAGTTCTGTCTGGAAGTGATTCTCAAATACTTAAAACTGAGGAGCCAATTGTGGTTAGGAGACTATATCATGCTGTATCAAAATTGGATCCATTTTTGCATCCAGAGATCATAGGAAACTTGGCTAAAGATGTTGTAACATTGTTGGCTTAGCCACGTAGTCCCCAAATCCAATGAAACCCCATGCATTTTACACTGCCTCTTCCTTCCTCTTTCCTCTACCATCCTCTATGGGCAGCCATATAAACTGAAACTCCCTATCAAGAAAAAAA
>NW_005287904.1:0-517 GCF_000412655.1 Myotis brandtii
TCTCCCTCTCCCTTCCTCTCTAAAATCAATAAAACGTTTCCAGACAGTTTCTGCTGGCCTTCGGAGAAGGGGCAGGGCTGAGCGGTGATTGACAGGGTGCGCAAGCACTGCCCTTCTTGGAGCCTGAAATTCCTCACGGAGAGGCTCATTTGAGATCTGGGGCTTTTGGTCTGTGATTCTCCCTAAGAACAGGTGCCTTTTTGGCTTGTAGGGACTCGCTGAGAGTAGCCCCGGGGGTGAGGGAGGGCAGAAAGGCTGCGAAGGCGCTTGTTACAGTCGGCTGTCACCAGTGGGAAGAAGGTTGCTCTAAGGACTCAAATACAAACCTCACTCCTGTCACAGTGTCGTCTGAGGCTTCCCCACCACTCCCCAGGGCCCTGGAACATTATCAGACCCCGGTGAGGAAAGGCCACACCTCTGAGGGTCCATGGGTGGGTGGCTTGGTAAAACAGCCCACGGTGTCTCTGGTCCCAGCGAAACCTGGCCACCTCTTCACAGGTGTGAGGCTCGGCATCTG
>NW_005287905.1:0-517 GCF_000412655.1 Myotis brandtii
AAGACATACAAATGTCCAATAAGTGTATGAGAAGGTGCTCCAGATCAGTTATCATCAGGAAAATACAAGCCAAAATCACAATGAGGAACCACCGCACACCTGCTGGAATAGCTATTATAAAAATTACAAGAAGTAACAAGTGTTAGTGAGGATGTGCAGAAAAGGGAAGCCTCATACACTGTTGGTGGGAATGTAAATTGGTGCCGCTACTATGGAAAACAGTATTACGTTTTTCTCAAAGACTTAAAAATGGGGTATTTTTTTAGGAAAAAATCAAAATAATAACTTGAAAAGGTATATGCACCCCAATGTCCATTATATCATTATTTACAACAACCAAGATATGGATACAATCTGTGTCCAAGCTAAAAAGAATGGATATATCCTAATATATATGAAAACCCTGGATCCATCACATCCATGAAGACCAGGAGGCTGGACAAACCAGAAGTCAGTGCGCTGCCAGTGACCCAGCACTGTCTGCTGAGGGGGCTGTGAATCAGGCCCAGAGAGAGGC
>NW_005287906.1:0-517 GCF_000412655.1 Myotis brandtii
AAGACACACCCTCTTAACCACTTCCAACTGGAATTAGCACGTTATACTTCCACTCACATTCTGTTGGACAGAACTCAGTCACATGACCACATCTACATATAAGGGGATGTAGCAAATACAGCTTTGCTACATGTCCAGGAGGAAAAGGAAATGGGTTTTTTGAACATGTAGCAATCTCCTCTTTAGAATTTGTACCCTGTTGTTCTAGAACAGCTCAGTAACCTTGGATATTCCTGACAAATGCTTATGAATAATTCACTTTGACTACAGTGGAGACATGCCATATGCTGGCTATATTTGTGCTATCTTGCATTTTCATCTGGATTACTTATTTTTATAGTTAAAAAAATAACTTAAATTGTTTCACTTTGCAGTAAATAAAAATTGCATGTTACAAACAAGTGGCATACTATGAAGCCATTTTTGTGAAATGGGAGCGTGTGCACAAAGAAAGCCTAAACAGATATATATCAAAATGTTAGTAGTGGTTATCTGCTTAGAAATAGAAACAATTTTC
>NW_005287907.1:0-517 GCF_000412655.1 Myotis brandtii
AAAGGCAGTCTGTCTGTCTATAAAGACTCATGCCCTGGCCCTCCTCCCTCACCGAGCTAACGCCTCCTTCTCCACAAGCCTCAATTTAAGTGTCATTGCCACAGAGGACTTGCCTGACTCACCGGACTTGGTTAAATTACTTGTTATACATTTTTTATAGCTCCCTTACTTTTAAATTATAAGTTCATGTTGTATTCATTGTTCAGTGTTTGTCCTTATGGCCAGACTCAAAGCTTCACTAGGGCAGGAATAGTATCTTTCTGGCCAACTCCAGTATCCCTTTGATTGACATGATTTATTGACTTAACCTAAATTAGTTATAATATGCATGCTATTGGGATGCTTCTGTCAGAAGGATGATACTGTCTGGGAAGATGTCATATTTAGACACTATTATCATTAATGCCATATCAGAAACTCTTATCTCTGAGATTTAAAAAAATAGCCTACAGAGAAGTAAATTTTGATGGGGCAGAAGAGGAAGAACTGCTCAAGAGCAGTGAGATTGGCTGAGGAC
>NW_005287908.1:0-517 GCF_000412655.1 Myotis brandtii
GGAGAATGCTGCTAGGTCTATAAATGATAGCAATAGAATTGAAGAAAGGGAAGGAGAGTGGGTTATGTTGGCCAAATTATATGCATGAAGTTAAATGAAATAGAAATAGATATAATAGATAATTTGAAATCAATTTAAGATGTCTTGGTTTCAGTCACTTGTATATCCTTTGGGCAGGAAAGTCCGGAATACTTTGATTGATAATCCCAGTAAAGTATATGTGATCTTAGGGGAGGGGTGTGATAATTTCCCACAGGGAACTGGAGTTGCTTTTACTGGAAGGAACAAACAAGAGTGTCTTCGATTACTCAGAAAGCAGAGCCTAAGAGAAAGGCTTATGTGCTACTATTATTAGGGTCATAGTTATGGATTAAGTCCCAGTATTAAGGTTATGAGTCAGGAAAGGAGGGAGAGCTATAGAGATATGGATTATCTAGTTGGCCACCACTTCTTCCCAGGATAGCTCTTTCTGGGAAGGGTTTTCCCCACCAGTTCCCATATTCCATTGGTCGAGGTT
>NW_005287909.1:0-517 GCF_000412655.1 Myotis brandtii
GGGGGTGCCTGATGTTTGTGCTGTTGGCAATTGGAAAGACAAGGCATGAAAAGTTACCAGAACTAAACAGCAATCCGAGACAACCTTACAAAGTCCATCTGTCACCAGAAAGTTCACACTAAGGGCTAATTGGGCTGGGAATGACCTTGAAGAGATGTAAGAAAGAGAGGTTGGTGAGGAGGGAGAGATCAAGGGACTGACATGGTTAAGGAAGTATTCTGGCAGGGAATGGTGGGGCAGAGCTGAGCTCAAAAGGATGGGTGGGGTTTGAGTCAATGGAGAAGAGCCAGGCAGGGAGACAGCATGGGCACAGGTGGGCACTGGGGGTTGGTGAGTGAGTTGAAGGGACAATGAAGGTGAAGTTAAAGTTCAGGCAGGGTCACTATGGGTGGGAACAGCCCTTCTTCTTTCTCCGAATCCACCCTGGGAGCCCCAGCCTACAAGATAGTATTGAAAACTTGAACTCAACCACATTTGGCTTTCCCAACTGCCTTTCTAGTTCCATCTTCCCTGCCCC
>NW_005287910.1:0-517 GCF_000412655.1 Myotis brandtii
TTTTAGGAGGATTGCACATAGGAGAGAAGAAGGAGATAGAACCACCCAAACTGCAGTCTGCAGCTGTCTAGAATCCTTTCCGCTGCTGGTAATCTACATCTGGGTCCTGGGGCAAGTTTCTGGGCTTCTGCCCAAGTCCAGGTGGTGCTGGAATTGAGGAAGAGAGAGGAAGCTCTATGCCAGAAACAAAATCTGGGCCATTTAAAGTGGACCGGACAGAGCTGGGAGAAAGCCTGCAACTATAGTAAGCAGGGGAGGAGAATGGCTAGAATTCCTAACACAATGAAGCAAAGAATTTGACTTTATATAATCAGAAGCGACAGTGCTATAGCATAGAGCATAGTTACAGTATAGAAAATGACCTGCCAGAGAATAAGAATTACCTAGAGGGGTTGGGACTAAGAGGACTCATACACTGTCCATCATTAATATTAGCTAACATTTATGTGTGCTCATCATGTGCCAAGCATGTGGGGAGGAGCTGACTGCACCTTTCCTGTTTAATTCTCACCATAAC
>NW_005287911.1:0-517 GCF_000412655.1 Myotis brandtii
CTTCTACCGAGCCGGTGAAGAGGCTCGTGATGAACATTCTATAATGGATCTCTGTCTGGAAGATGGATCTATGCTGCTGATGAAGTTCAACCTTCGGCATTATCAGTTGTTGTTCCAGAAGATGACGAACACAGTAGACCGTGATGCAAACTTCGAAGATCTTTCGAGCTATTCAATTACTATGGAGGATCAAGAAAGGAGCTGAAAGTAATGTGTCAACATGAGGGATGATGGAACGAAGGCATTCAAGATAGCAAGAAAGGATAAATCATTTTCAAGTTTGCAAAAAATGGAGGATGTGGCGGAATCTATTGTTAGTTCGGCTGGCGGATCAAAAGTGCAAACCTGTCTCGGTTGAGACAGACCAAATTGGTGAGACCTGCATCATGTGACGGGCACCAAGTCTCATGGGCTTGCACTGGAAAACGGACAAACTGCTGTGATCGATAGCCCACGCTATGGAGCTGATTGAGACTGACAGTGGACGAGCACGGAACAAACGTGTGAACTGTCACAC
>NW_005287912.1:0-517 GCF_000412655.1 Myotis brandtii
CAACAACATAAAACAAAGCTGGAGTTGGATGTGGTTTCCTCTTGGAATAGGAATGGTCATGAGACAGATTTTTTTCCTGCCGATATTTGCAGCAAGCTTTGCAGGAGTATCTGATGCATTAAATTATGTACTTACGTATGAGTGAGTCTAATGAATTCCAACATGAATTGGAGGTGTTCTCAAAAGAGCCCTCAAGAACAGCCAGAATGCAGAGCTGGGGGCAGCCCAGGGGTTGGGAGCACCGTGGGAATTTACATCCACTGTCCTGAGAGCCCTAGTGCAGTGGGTTAGAGCAAGCAGTGTCCTGCCTGAATTCTGGCCCTGCTGTCCCCTGCTCAGAGGCCCTCGTGTTGTTGACTCTCAGCTGCTTTGCTCTGTCCCTTCTTGCCCTCTGTTGTCCCATTGGCAACGATGAATTGGTGGATCTGGGAGGCAACAGATATGGGTCCAGATTCCAGCTCTCCCACCAACTCTGTGGCCTTGGGCAAGTTACTCCCCTTCAAAGTCGCTCTTCACC
>NW_005287913.1:0-517 GCF_000412655.1 Myotis brandtii
TCAAGAATATTCTGCTAGTGATTAATTCACCACATAGATGCAGAAATAGTTATCCATCATTACAATGCAACTGATTGATCAGTTCTATTATTTTTAACTATTACTAGAGTGTAGTTGTTAAATTTGAAATAATTGAAAACTTTGTCTATAACTGGACATTATATATTGTTTATACTTTCTTTCTACTTGGGAGACAGAGAGAGAGAGAGAGGAAGGTAGGAAGTTGGCAAGGGCTTTGATGGAACATATCTTCAATACAAAATAAATATGAAGAGGCCTATTTCACTACAGAAGATCCAGGCATGTTCCATTTACAAAACTTCCTAGAATTTAGGACAGCACCATGGTTATCCGGTCAGTTATTGGTAAATACTGGAAACCTGTGGACTTTACTTTGAGACATCAAAAATCTTCCTATTTCCCTGTCTTGTTTGACTCAGTGGATAGAGCATGGGGCAGTGGACTGAAAGGTCCTGGGTTCAATTGTGGTCCAGGGCATGTACCTTGGTTGCAGGCT
>NW_005287914.1:0-517 GCF_000412655.1 Myotis brandtii
AAAATGTATATATTTGCATGTGTACAGAATATCTCTAGAAAGATAGGTGAAAATTGGTTTATCTCAGAAGTGACTGAGGGATGGGGTAAGGTGGAAGGGGACCTTTTCATGTATACCTGTTTGTGAATTTTATACTTTAAGTTTAAAATTTGTCTTAATGAGTAAACAAATATCCTTATTGAGCTTCTTAGTCCCTAAATATGTTACAGCAGTGACCAAGATTAAGTAGCAGTTGATTTCTAACATTTCACAGGCATTGGATCCATTCTGATCTAGCCTGCCTCTTATTCCTCCACAATGTGTTTATGTGCAACATTGTCTTTTAAATATCCAGCAAAGTTAATTTGGAAAGAAATTCCCGAGAATTTTATGTCACTGTCTAAAATAAGTGGATGTTCTAGGGTGTGCCCAAACCATACCTGGGAACCACTGAAGTGCAGATTCGGAGAGTGCTAGTTACATTGCAAAAATTTGCAGAATCTAATCTATCTATAATAATAAAAGCATAATATGCTAA
>NW_005287915.1:0-517 GCF_000412655.1 Myotis brandtii
CACACACAAAAATTTGTAAGTTGAATCCTAACTCCCAAAGGTGATGGTATTAATAGGTGGAAACTTTTGGGGGTGATTAGGTCATAATGGGATTAGTACCTTTATAAAAGGGACTCCAGAGAGCTCCTTTGCACTTCCACCGTGTGAGGACACAGCGAGAAGATGACCATCTATGAAGTGTAAAGCACGCTCTCACTAGAACTCAACCATGCTGGCACCCTGATCTTAGACTTTCAGCCTTCATAACCGCAAGCAATAAATATCTGCTGTTTATAAGCCACCCGGTCTGTGGTATTTTGTTATAGAAGAGGAAATGGACTAAGACACTAGGTATTGATATTTTCTTTCACTGGGAGGCACGTGTCTAGTTGTCTCTCTTTTTGTGATGTTCGCAGCTCAGTGTCTATATCCATTAATTTGTTGAGAGTTGAAAATGATGGTACTCTAATTCAATAATATTTTTTCATTTATTGGTTGGCGCACGGGCGCACACACACACACACACACACACACACAC
>NW_005287916.1:0-517 GCF_000412655.1 Myotis brandtii
GAGTTCAGAGATAAACAAATAAATGATTACATAGCACGACAGTTCCCCACAGGAGGTGGTACAAGGGTCAGAGTTAGCACAGAGAGGGCAGCTGTTGGCTCACTTTGCAGGAAGCATCCACAGGAAAGTATCACTTAGGAATGGGGTGTCCTTTGCTCCCCAACCTCTCCAGCCTCACCCCACCTCTCCATGGAGGGGAAAGATAGTGTCAGACAATGCTTGACTTCTTACTGGAGACCCAGAGGGACAGGGTCCCCATAGAGAAACAATCTATTTTTGCTATAACATGACAGTTACCTTGTAAGTCATTGCTGCTGATAAAAGCGTTTAGCAAAACAGTTGTTTCAATAGGGAAAATGGTGTTAAGACTAGGCAGCATTGCCTAATAGAACACTTCACTGATGGAAATGTGTATGTGTGTGCGTCCAACATGGCGCCCACCAGCCATACGTGGTTACAGAACATTTGAAATGTGACTAGTGTGATTGAGGGACTGAACTTTTCATTTCAGTTAACT
>NW_005287917.1:0-517 GCF_000412655.1 Myotis brandtii
ACACAGAAACCAGGGCCCACCCGCCACACTGCTCAGCAGGAGAGAAAGCCTTAGTCCCAATTTGCCCGAGACACCACTGTCCAGGTGCGATGATTAAGAATGCCCTTTTCACTTTCCAAAGCAATTCCGTTTGGCCAGTAAATTAAAATGTTCACTCTATTTAACAACCTCCAATGTCTTCCCGATGCTGTTAAAATAAAATCCAATCGAGGGCCAGAGATTCCGCTCTCCTCCTTCCTGAACGCATCCCGCCCCCTGCCCCACGCACTGCGCTGTGGCCACACTGGCCACTTTCTTCTGTCCCGACACAGAGAGGCCACACTGACGTCCAGACTCCAGCCCCTGATGTTTGCTCTGTGTACAGTACAGCCCCGTCCACTTCCTGTGGCACCTGCCTCCTTTCTTCTCTCAGACCTTAACTCAAACACCACCTCCTGGGGAAAGGCCCTCACCATCTGCAGGCAGCCATCCTCTGCCTCCCCCTTTAGCGCCTCCTCAGGGCTCATGAGTCACAGAC
>NW_005287918.1:0-517 GCF_000412655.1 Myotis brandtii
TTGACAATGTACTTTGTATTAAGGTAAATTTGTAGAGAAGTTTCACATGTGAGTATGTTGTGTAGTAAATACACAGCCAGCTGCAGATTTATGAGCATCGTTATCCTGTTGTACAGATAGTGCCTCCATTGAATTTAATGAGCTGAAGTAGGTGAATAGTTCATTCTAATCTTCTGGTGCCTGAGACTCCCATAGTCCCTGAAATCATTGAACATATGTCCTTCTCTTGTTTTAGAAACCTAAGGTGCCTTTCAGATAAACAAGTCTCTCTTGAGGGTAATGACATAGGAAGTGATTTTGAAGACATTTTCTTCAGTGCATTGATTGAATGCTAACCTGAGGCAGATACCTGTTGCAAAGCTGAGAAGTGATTTGTCAAATCCAAGATTCATGGCAGATTTGCTTTAATTGATTTTTGTTCCTTTGCATGAATTCGTTACATTGAAAATGCCTTAGATTCTCTCACCCATATATCTCCTTTAATATTAAGAACAAACATTGAGCCCGTGCAGTTGGT
>NW_005287919.1:0-517 GCF_000412655.1 Myotis brandtii
CTCTCCTGGCCTAGAGTTCAGAGTACCATGAAGCACACCTCCATGGTGGCCAATTCTTGGGTCCCTCACCATTCTGCTGTCTGTGCCTCAGCCCTAACCACCACCAAAAGAGTTGGTCATTAGACTAAAGTCAGTTTCTCTCTGCCTTACCTATAGGAGAAGGCTAAAGCAAGACAAGTGATACCTGCCAGGGAAAAAAAATAACTGACTAGTAAAGAATTTTCTTTTGGACTGGACCCGGTAGATGGCTTACCTTGAAGTATTTTTATGCTGTAACTAATTTATTAACTGAGAACACTCGGTAGTCATTCAGACTGTGAGGCTAAAATAAAACGAATTTTAAGCTCAGCATGTATAATAAAATTTGGCTCAATCTCTTTATCCCTATGTTATTGATTTAGTGATAAACTTTATAAACCCAGTCTCGGATCGTCCAGGAACACTCTTTGCTCTAAGAGTGAGCTAAAAAAGCCACCGAGTTTCCTTCAAGAACAAAATCAACTGTCAGCTGTAACCA
>NW_005287920.1:0-517 GCF_000412655.1 Myotis brandtii
AAATGAATAACTTTTCCTGATAAAGCTGGAACTTCCGATCATGGAGGAAACAATGTATTATTCACTAAATGGTATTGGAACACATTACCAATCATTTGTACGACAAGTTACAGTAGCTCATATGTTATACAGCATCAAAATAAGTTCCACTTAGATTACAGATTTAAATATAAAAATTAAATCATAAAATATTAACAGAAAGTAGGAGTGATGATTTACATAAGTGTGGTGTGGAGGCCTTTTTGAGGATTGTGCCCAAAGCAAAAACCACTCAAAGAAGATACTGTTAAATTTGATCATATAAAAATTAGAACTTGTGTGCATCAAAGATCCACTGTGAAAAAAAATGAAACAATACAAAAAAGTCAGTAAAAAATATTTGCAACAAAAGTCTCTCACAAATAAATTTTAAAAATGAAAACAATAGAAAAAAATTACAAATGAAATGAAAAAGCACTTTACAAAAGATGAAATCAACCAGTCTATAAGCATATGGAAAAGTGTACAAAGCACTAGT
>NW_005287921.1:0-517 GCF_000412655.1 Myotis brandtii
GCGGGGCAGTGAACACAGAGGGCAGGTGGGCAGGTGTGCGGGTGGGCAGGGCTGTGAGCACAGTGGGCTACCTCACGTGATTTCGAGTGCTGGGCCTCTAGTAATAATAATAATAATAACCATGACAAACAACAAAGGAGTAGCTGCAAAGGAGAAAGGCAGTGGGCAGGGATAAACGCTGAGGATCGCTTTGTGAGTGGCTTGTTGAGTAGAGACCTCAGGTTTAGGAGAAGTCGGTGTCAGTGGAGCGCTTCTTAAGCTGTTTCAGCTGAAGGTCTGAGGTTGTTATTGTTGTTGTTTTTTCTCAGTCTGCTGAGAATTTTGTAAAATATAATAATGTGGTTGCAAAGCCCAAGAGTTATAAATGTTAAAATGCTTACTTTTAATTCCTATCCTTTTCTTGTATTAGGATGGTGACATGTTTCATGGACTCCTGGCTAATGACTGAGAAGCAGTTAGTGTTTTAATTCCGTGATAACGTCCAACTTTCCCCGCATCTCTGGAGTGGGCAGAATTT
>NW_005287922.1:0-517 GCF_000412655.1 Myotis brandtii
AACATCGATGTGAGAGAGACATATTGATTAGTTGCCTCCTACATGTGCCCAGACTGGGGCTGAGGGTCGGACCTGCAACCTAGGCGCAGTTCACTACGTTTGTGGATCTGGTGGCTGCTGACCTCTGTGAAGAGAGAGCCGGCTTTCCCGTCGTGTGTATTTCGCTGCCCCCACTTCCGGCGGCTCCCTCGCCGCTCTGTCTAAGAAATTAAGTGCCCTGAGATATGTTCGTTCAACATTGCGGCTTCAGAGTTATATTTCCTGGATCTCACGAGTGCTTAACAGTTTAATCGATCCCACTTCATTGCTTCCTTTTTCCTTAGAGCGGCTGTATCGAAAGTGATGGTGTTTTCCCCGCAGTCATAACTCAGTGGCCTCGCCGCCTTTTCTCTTGTGTTCAGACTTGAAAGTAGGCGCCATTCCCACGGGTGCTGCGCCTGCTCAGCGGGGCTGAGGCTCAACCCCCATCAGAGCCGCTCCTCTGTCCCGGCCCAGATGTTAGTGTCTCTCTCTCTCT
>NW_005287923.1:0-517 GCF_000412655.1 Myotis brandtii
GCGCGCTTGCATAGTTCTTTTTACAAAAAGCAGATAGTGTTACGTGTACCGTTTTGCCCACTGACTTGCTTGCCGGGGTTCTGAATCTGCCTTTGATACCTGTGTGAACCTGGAGACTCACTGAAACACTCCTCACCTTGAATGATGGGGATAAAAATAGCACCTCCCTCAAAGGAAGTTTCAGGGTAAATTTGCATAATACCTGGCCAATGCCAGGCACATAATGGGTGCCATGTTTGTATGTGTGTGCATGTGCGTGTTTCTATATGATTAAGTAGTCTTTTTCCACGCCTTTAAAAAATTCTACATAGAATTCTATTCTCTAGATGGATGGTTTAAGGAGCCGTCGTTTTCTGGCTCATTTAAAACATGTTCACAGGTGGGGTTTTTTTACATATTTATCTTCATTTTATGCTTTAGAAATTCTTTTTATTAAGATATGTTTGAGCTATAGCACTGGATAAGTGTAAGGTGTGCAGCATGTTGATTTGGTACATTTGTGTGGCGATCTGATCGC
>NW_005287924.1:0-517 GCF_000412655.1 Myotis brandtii
TAAATAAAAACATGTTTACACAAAAACCACTACATGGAAATGTTTTCAAAGCATTAGTTAAAATAGCTCCAAAATGGAAACAACCCAAATATCCATTAACTGATGAATAGACAGATAAAATAGAGCATCTCTCTACAATGAAAAGTGGAAAGTTATTCAGCAATAAAAATAAATAGTACATGTTATACCAGGATGAGCCTTCAAAACACTATGTTAAGAAAATAAGTCAGTCATAAAAGACCACATAGTGTGTACTTCCATTTTCATGGAATTTCTGCATTGGCAAATCTGCAGAGATAGAAAGTAGATTAGTGGGTGCTTGGTATGGTGGTGGAATGGAAGGTGGTCGGAAGAGATGATGACTGATAAATAATGGCAATGGGTTTCTTTTAGAGGAGACCAAAATATTTTAAAATTTGATTTTAATGATTGGTCATAGAGCCATGCAAATTTATTAAGCATTAAACTGTGAACTTTAGCCCAGCCAGCAGGGCTCAGTAGTTTAGTGTCGACCTAT
>NW_005287925.1:0-517 GCF_000412655.1 Myotis brandtii
CTTCAGGAGCCAGAGGAGTAGGAGAGGAGTAGATTTCAAAAGTGCTCAATCAAAAAGTTTAATGCATAAAATTGGATATGTGTGAGCATAAATTAGAAGCATATGGCAAAAATAAAATACTTAACACCCTGACAAAGACTCCAAAAATACTGCTAATTGACTACTAGGATGGCTCCTACAAGCATGGACAAAGCAATTGCTCATGTTATTATTTAGTAAGCAGGTCTCTGGTCATTTTTTTCCTTCTATTACATATTTTAATTATTAATTGTTCAATTTTATTACTAAAAAGTTACTGTTATAAGGAATCAAAGTTTTTAGTCCATAAATACATTTTGGACTCATGTTATTTCTCTTACTGTTTTTTACTTTTCCTCTTCTCAAAAATTCAGAGAATTTTCTATTCTCATAGCCCAAGTTCTAATTTCAGACAGAGGAACATTTCTGTGAACTGTGAAGATATTCTTCAGCCAGGAGACAGACCACTGTTTGTCATTTTTCTATCCAACCTTAGCTT
>NW_005287926.1:0-517 GCF_000412655.1 Myotis brandtii
GTGTGGACATGTATGCTATTCCCAGACCTGGCCCCCCAAAACTCCTGCATGCTCCTCTGTGCTCTGTCCTCTGTCTGCTGGCTTGATGCAGACTTCACAGCGACCTTGAGGACCATGTGTTGAATATGGCAGAGCCACTAGGTGAAAGGAGCCTGGATCCCTGAATCACTGCTTGGAGGAGAGAACCCACTATTCACAAGTGCCTGGTGGGGCCAGGTACTTCTCCAGGAGGTAGAGCAGGCACTCGCCCATTTTGAATTTTACAGGAAAGAGACATACACTACTATTGTGTTTGTACCATGATACATTTTGGGGTTGGTTTGTTACAACACATGCCCATGCTAATTCAGATCTGAAGTAGGTCATTGGTCAGGGACCTGGGAGCGCCCACCTGCTGGTGGACAAGGTGAGGCCAGGGAGAGGAATGGGCCAGATGCCAAGACAGCAGCAAAGGGCACCAAAGACTCTGAGGATGTCTTGTAGATCCTACTCGGAGGGGAAGGTACCAATCCCAGGG
>NW_005287927.1:0-517 GCF_000412655.1 Myotis brandtii
CCTGAGGTGAGGGACAGCAGGAGCACTGGGAAGTCAGTGTCAGGGCCATGGAGGACCCTGGGTCCCAGGTGCCCACCCCGCCCAGCCTGCCCGCCTGCTCCTGGCTGCAGCCTGTGCCCCCATCTCCTGCAGCCACCTGGAGAGGCCCCCTGAACAGGGCAGCTTTCGTCAGCGCTCCCATCAAGACCCCTCTGGTGAGTTCTGCAAAGCAGCGCCTGCTGGAGCCAATAGGCCCTGTGGGGAGCTTGTGGAAGATGCTGCTCCCACCATGTCCCCCTCGGCTTCTCTGGCTCCTGTGACTGAGTACCCGTTACCTCTGGCCTCCACCTTGTCACCAGGCCCGCCAGCTCCTCAGTTTCCCTTCATTCCCGCTCATCCCTGAGTGCCTCTCGGCCACCAGAGCCTTTCCTTCCCCTGGCCGACCTTTCACCCCAGCCACTTGCACTTTCCTGTTCCCCCTCACTTCCCCCTGACTCAGGGGCCCACCCTCCACCTCCCACAGCCTCCTCTGCCCCCC
>NW_005287928.1:0-517 GCF_000412655.1 Myotis brandtii
GCTCTTATGTGACAGGTGGAAGGACATGCAGCCAGGGAGGCCACAGTTCGCCCGAAAGGTCTGTTCAACCCAGCTGTCTCCTAAAGCCTCATTTTGAGAGAAGTGGTGTTGATGTAGGGAAAATGTCAGGGCGACAGAACAGAAGTCACCAACATCTGTTATAAGTTACATTCTGGGACCGATGTAAGGGAACCTCTGTGAGAAGGAGCCAGGGGCAGCTGTGAGGTGCCTCACTATTGAGGGGATGTCTCAGGTCAGCTGTGGGGTGGCAGGAGCAGGCAGTGTGTAGTCAAGCTCCGGCACTTTCTGGCTGGGGACACTTAGGAGGATGGCTCAACCTCTCTGATCCTCTAATTCTTATCTTGGAATTGGGAATTACAATCCCTGCCCTCCTTACCTGACAGGAATGCTACAGCAGGTCAAGGAAGGCTAAACAGGCGAGGGCGCTGTTAGTCAGATGGGAGGGATCCGTGGCCGCTTGCCATCAAGTTACACAGCTGGAGGCAGAACTGGGACT
>NW_005287929.1:0-517 GCF_000412655.1 Myotis brandtii
ACACACACACACACACACACACACAGAGAGAGAGGCCCTGGGCCCCCTGAGAGCTCAGTCCATTTCCAGGTGTAAGAGATTAAGCCGCGGTGGCCAGTGGTAGGTAGGAAAGGCCGAATGTCTGCCAGCCTAGAATGTTCCAGGCCTGCGCTGGGAGAGCACCTGACCACCCATCCCAATCCTGCCTGTGTCATAGCAGAGCCTCCACCAGCTTCTGCCACGGGGTCTCCAGGTGAGCAGGTCCCCAGACTGAGGAGCAGCAGGGTGAAGGGGGGCACTCATGACATGGGGGTGTTGGGCACCAGGGCATCTCGGGGGCCAGGATGACCACCGCCTCCTTCCCCTGAAGAAGGTAAGAAACCTAAGTGCCAAGCTGCCTCAGGGCCAATATCTGGCTGCCCCCTGGGGTCTTTGGAACCTGTGGGTTAAGGTTCATTCATTCATTCATCTCCTGGCTACTCAATGGACACCTCCCAGTTGGTGGGATGTGCAGTTAACTTGGCTCAGGGACTCCTCC
>NW_005287930.1:0-517 GCF_000412655.1 Myotis brandtii
TATTATTATTATTATTATTATTATTATTATTATTGGTGTATGGGATGATGCGCCAATCAGCCACCCAGCCAAGCCAAATACTGTCATTTTTAAAGGCTGATATTTTAACTTTAATTTTCTTTAAATACTGAGTAGAGTGGTTTAAAATATATGTTCAATGTTTCAATATCTGAAGTCTTTTTTCTTTTTCTTCTTCAATATCTGAAGTCTTTAGGGACCTGTTTCTACTCCTGTTTTAGACAGTTGGTTCTCACTCCTGTTTCCTTGTTTCCTTATATAATTGAAAACTGTTCTGTGCTATCCATGCCCTTTGAGAATTATTTCTCTAGATCCCAGAGGCTCTGGATGAAGATACCTTCCCCAGAGTTGATTTTTGAGTTTGCTTCTTCAGGTACCTTGTGCAGCTCTGTCACTGGAGACCACGTCTTCAATTCAGACACACATGTTATGCTGGGCTCTTACAGGTATCATCTCACATTCACTCAGCCATTGGTAGGGCAGCCAGCTTCTCGCAGCC
>NW_005287931.1:0-517 GCF_000412655.1 Myotis brandtii
ACAGTAGATACTTCTTTTGTCTTTTCCTTAAATACTGCTATTTCCCAGGGCTGTTTCCTCAGACCTCCTTTCCCTTAGATTTTATTACTCCAAGGTATTTTTGCCACTCCTGTGACTTCAATCCAGACACCACTTTGACAACTCTCAAGACATTATCAGGAGGCCATCACTGAGGTTCTTGCATGTATGTTGCAGGTGAAAAAGTGAGGCTTGTCTTACAACTGATGTCCAAGTGCTCACCCCAAACCTGTGAATTATATATATTTTTTGCATCGTCTCAAGCCAAGCTTTCCAGCCATTACATTTTTAGTGAGTTCTCAAGAGGCTTCCTATATTGAACATTTCTTCAGATCCCAGAGAAATACCTTCTTGGTCACATCTCCTGTAACCAGTTATTTTCACTCAAGTTGAAGCCACTGCCTGATCATCGAGGGGGAGGAGGGGTTGAAATGAGACTCTCCAAGTTAACTTACACTCAGATATTTTCTTTTCAGAGTCATGTATGAATATTCTTGGA
>NW_005287932.1:0-517 GCF_000412655.1 Myotis brandtii
TTTTTTATTTTTTTCTGCTATGAGACATTCATCTGGTTGGTTAACAAGCATTTATTAAACTCCATTTGTGTGTTTACAGTCTCACTCAGGTTGAGGAGATGCAAAAGGAATAAAAGACATGGTTCCTGTGGAGGGAACCCACACTTCTGGAATGCCCATTATGCTGCTTCTTGCTGATTGAAAAGTGGCTCCTTGTCTCCGTAGCTCCGGAACCCCAGTTTAGAACTTAAGAACTGTTCCCCTGCACCCCTTCTCCCCTCAGCGCTCACCTTCACCGGATGCATATGCAGGTCTAGTTTTCCCAACAGGAGAGTGAGCCCCAATGAGGGCAGGGAACCTTATATTCCTCCTCCAACAGTGGGTGTGCAACCTGGGCTCCTGGTTTTATTCTCAGCTCCTGGCTGCAGGCCAGCCTGCCCCCAGGACGCCCACCGCTCACTGTACCTCTCCTGGCCTGGGCAGTGGTGGGCAGGCTCAGCCCAGTTCTTCCATCACCAGTATAATCTCCTGGGCCCTC
>NW_005287933.1:0-517 GCF_000412655.1 Myotis brandtii
GGCTGACCCTCTCGCCACGCCCCTCCCTACAGCAAGAACGCCCATGGAAGTGAGAAGGAGAACCTCACAGCCCAGGCCCTGGACCTGTCCCTCAAGTACCACTTTGTGACTCCACTGACCTCCATGGTGGTGACCAAGCCTGAGGACAGTGACAACCAGATGGCTATTGCTGACAAGCCTGGCGAAGGTGGGCACGGGGAGTGAAGGCCAGAACTGGGAGGCCTTCCTCTAGGACCGGGGCCTTGGGGGTCCTGAGAGGAGTGGGCCAGGCTGGGCAGACCCAGTCCCACTGAAGAGCAGGCCAGGGGCACTGAAGGAAAGCTGGCCAAGCGCTGGGGGCGTGTGTGGAGGGAGTGAAGCCATCGCGTGGACAGTGGGGGGTGGGGTGATCAGGGGCCTCTGAGTCTCTAAAGGGATAGGAGTACAGGAGTGAGGACCCTGCCCAGGGTCACTTCCGGGAGAGGGACTTAGGCTGCAACATGGAAGGGCTCAGGTAGATAGGGAGAAGCACTCCCAG
>NW_005287934.1:0-517 GCF_000412655.1 Myotis brandtii
GGCTGCACCGAGCATCTGCCACCCCCATTGTCACTGTCTCGTGGTCTAGGTTACCTTCTCCCAACCACAGGATGACCATTGATTATCCCGAACAGACAGCTCTCTGTGTGATCACCATGGTGACGGTTCCCATCCCTCCCTAACAATCCCTGGTACCACACATCCAACAAAGTCTAAAATCCAATCGTGGTTACAAAATATAAAGAGAACGCCACCAGCGTATCAGCCCATATCGACATCATTCTTCCCGGCTAAGCAGCTACATTAACATTTTTAGATCCTTGACATTCACAGCTGTCCTTCCATGTTTTGTTTTGTTTTTCAAGTTAAATTGTCAACAGCAATGGGCCATTCTCAAAGCCAAGGATGGCACGTCATACCAGCAGATGCCATCAAAGGCGATTTAATGTGGTTTTCGACATCATTGAGAAGTGGGGCAAAGAGAAACCTAATCACTCTTGCTTGCATGATTATCGATGTATATTTGGAACACACACACACACACACACACACACAC
>NW_005287935.1:0-517 GCF_000412655.1 Myotis brandtii
AGCAGCATTATTTTTAATAACCTAAAACTGGAAACAGAGCACTATCCATCAACAGTAAAATGGAGAAATTGCGAGTAGTCATGAATGGAATGTTATCAAGCAATGAAAGAGATAAACTGTTATATACAACAACATAATAAATGTCATATATCAAATACTGAGGGCAAGAAGCCAGTAGAATTTATATTATGCAATTCAATTTAATAAAGTTCAGAGACAGGCAAAACTAGAGCCATGGTTGTCATTTGTATAATGACAGGGAAGAAGCAGAGTGAGACTTGTAGGGTGCTGGTACTATCCTACGTCTTGCTCTGGGTTGTGGCTACAGAGGTGTGTATACTTTTTAGAATTCATTGATCTGTTCACTTCATTCAGAATTGCTGTATGCACTTTATACTTCAATAAAATGTTTTCAAAAAGAACTAGGATTTAGTAATTTGTTAGGTGCGAGCACTAAAATGTGGCAAGCAGTCTCTGGCATGAATGATTGGAGGATGGCAGGGCTATTCAGTGTGAT
>NW_005287936.1:0-517 GCF_000412655.1 Myotis brandtii
CTCACTTTTAGTTTCATAATAGCACTTTTCACAAATTATAATCATATAATTGACTGTTTACTTGTTTGTTGTCTATTTCCCACTCTCTTCCTATAAACTCCTATCAGACTATACCCTCTATGAGGGCAGAAACTAAGTGTGTTTTTACCTTTCTGGGTTGTTATAGCCTATACTGTGCCTGGCACATAGTAGGTACACAAAAAGTATTTTTCTTGCTGAGTGGTTGACTAGATGGGAATATTTTTATGCTTACTCTACATTAGTAGGGAGATGAGCTATCTATCTAGTAGAGCTGGTTTTTGTAATGAGGGCTTGCTTGTGATGATCAGGGATCATTTTCCTAATGATTTCAACAGGCTCACCTTTGCCACTAGGATGCTGCTGTTGTTGTCTCCCTATTCAGTGTGCTGCAGGAATTTTTAAAACATGTGATACCTGACTTATTTAGTTGGGGGCACTACCCTCTTTTCCTTTAGATTGTCAAATAAAGAATGACAATAGCCAACCCAACATCAGC
>NW_005287937.1:0-517 GCF_000412655.1 Myotis brandtii
TCTTCTGCCTTGTAGACAGACTTTCTCAGGAACTGAGAGCAGTGTGTGTCAGCCCTGGCCACTGAGGCACAGCTGCTCTATAATATCTTTTGCCTAATGCAGAAGAAGGGGCCCTGCTGTTTCCTGGATGCTTTGGGCATTCAGTCAATAACAACAATGATTTAATCATGGGAGAGTCTAAAACATTCACCTTGTAAGAGTAACAAAAAGTCCAGAATCAGCAGAAGCCTTGCAAAAAAATAAACTAAACAAGACTAATAACAGAAACCAAGTACTAAGGGCAATAAAATAATCTTTTTTGTGTGTTTAATTTTACATTTTAGTAATCATAACAGACAAGGAAGGAATATGCCTGGGTTTGGGGCTGAAGATGCAATGACAATTTAGGCTTAAGGGAAAGTAAAATAATGCTAAAATAGTATTTTCCTTCTCTGCTAAGAGAGTAATAAAAGGAAATTGTTATTTGTTGCTTGTGTGCTTTGTGCCAACCCTTGTGCTGGGTGGTTTATATATATAT
>NW_005287938.1:0-517 GCF_000412655.1 Myotis brandtii
GACTGCAAGCATTCCCAACGGGGCCAGCAACATAATCTTCAGGGCCCAGCGCAAGATGAAAAGGTGGGGCCCTTTGTGCAAAAAGTAGGAAGAAAGTGCCAGTGGCGGTGCTGAAATATAAAGCTTTTTCCTTTCTTCTAGTCTCCCTCTCTCAACCAGTCATGGCGTTGCTTTACTTACTGCTAAATGTTGTTCTAAGGAAAGAAAAACTTTTAATGCAACTTATGTGCATGAGCTCTACCGTTCACCTTTACATAGTGCAACGATGGTGTGAAATGCAAACGTGAGAGCATTGAACTCACATGCAGAACCACTGACATGCCACCAGTGGTGTTTCATAACTCATGCACGTGTGTGTCTATTTCATTCTCACCAGAACATGGAAATGCTGCGCCAAACTAATTGAATTGTTTTTATTTCACTTCCGGATACGCATGCATTCAATCAACACTCTCTACTTCCTACCTGCTGGTGAGTAGGACGACTGAAAGGAAAGGGAACAATGGGATGCCCTGTT
>NW_005287939.1:0-517 GCF_000412655.1 Myotis brandtii
TAGTTTGAGGACCCCTGCACCAGTTTGGGCCCACAGTAAAGACGCTCATGGAGGACTCTTGAGGAGGTCTGGGCAAACTCTGGGACTGTCAGAGACAGAATTGTGTGGCTCTAGGTTGAGGGCCTTCTTTCTCTTGCCCACCTAATGGGTGCCACCATTCCTATGTAGAGCCCTTCCTCCCCATGGCCAAATCTTGGTGGTTTTTAGCCTGATAAATACTGCTGGCCTCACCCTGAAGACTCCCTAAGTCTCAGCCTTACCACAAAGATCCTTGGGCCTCTGGCAGCTGGCGGATGGCTATGGTGTACTCTGGGACAATTGCTGAATGGCCTTAGACCCAGCACTAGCATGAAGTTTGAATCTGTATCAACCTGGTAAACACCACTGGCCCTTACCTGGTGACTCACTAAGAAACTACCTCATAGAATTTGTTTACCACAAGAAGCTCTTTCAGGACTGAGCCTAACAGGTGTCTGGCAAACAGAGGTGGATTTCAGGGTGCCTTGGGCCTTTTGCT
>NW_005287940.1:0-517 GCF_000412655.1 Myotis brandtii
ATGCCAGTCACCCTGAGCACTGACTGTGCATCCGGCACGTGTTTTGCCCTTTACATCCATGATGCCCTTTAAACCTCACGACTAACTCTATGAGACAGCTCCAATACTTATCCCAATTTTCCAAGTAGGATAAGTATTTACAAGGTTGAGAAAGGTTAACTATGTTTCCCAAGGCTACAAAGCAAAGGGGTTGGAGAAACAGGGGTTTAAAACCAGATTCTCACTTCATTATCATATCACCTTATTTACTAATGTTTTATGTGCTTAGTAATGCTTTATGATAAGTCTTAAGATCAAACAAGGTCCTTAATTTAAAAAATATATAAAAAGTTGTCGGTTATAACCCACTTGGGACATGAAAAAGAAGATAGCTCTTCCCAAATAGAGTGAAAATAAAACTATCACTGAAACAAAATTATAGCCCCTATGAGCTTTCCAAAATGAGCTCCCTGTGTTCATTCATTCTTTCAAGTACTTATTAAGTATCTACGTAATATGTGACCAGCAACGTGCGGAG
>NW_005287941.1:0-517 GCF_000412655.1 Myotis brandtii
AAGGCTTGTCCTTCTAAATACTGACAGACTATAAAGTTTGTTACAAAAAATGAAGCATAGTTACAAGAACAAGGACACTAGTAGAGCAGAATAGACAGTTTGAAATAGATACATGCTTAAACAGGTACTCTATATGCAATAGCAATGGAGAAAGCATCAATTATTTCGCATACGGTGTTGGGAAGCCTGGTTCGCTCCATGAGAAAAGTAAAAGTGGCTTTACACATTCCGGTTGGTGTCTTAAAGATCTAAACATGAAAGGCAAAGCTAAAAAGCTATTGGAAGATAATGTCAGAGATTTCCTTTGAGATATAAGAATGGGGAAGAACTTTAACAAAACCACCAAGGCAAGGTGGAATTTGATTAGATCAGAATTACGTATTTTTGTTCAATGAAGAACAGACATATCCTGGGCACAATTCAAAGCTAGTTAATGACAGATTCGGGGATAATATGCCCAGTTCCTAAAGATGACTAGGGAATAATATAAAAAATAAAGAACTCCTGCCCTGGCCAG
>NW_005287942.1:0-517 GCF_000412655.1 Myotis brandtii
GTGGCCCGTGTGCACCTCTTGAGTTTGAAATGAGCCAGATCGTGAAGAGCCGAGTGGGGTTGGCCTCCTTAGGGCCTGAGGATATGGACTCTCTGTAAATCGTGCCCTTTCGTGCAGCGTGGATTGGAAACGCGTTGCCATATACGCATGTCCCGCGTTCCTTACACACGATGTCAGATGTCTTTAAAGGTGAACTTGGTTTACAGGAAATGTCATTCTGATGAAGTGTGCTCTCTAAAATCACAGAAACGGTTGCCTCAAAATTAATGATGCATTGCAAATATCGGGGGGAAAAGACCCATCCAGTGTAAAGACGATTAAAATTCAGGTCAGAAGTCTGACTTAGTCAGGCTAAATTTTTTAATGAGATTTCAGGAAATTAATTGGGCGAATGCATTTTTATACTTTTAACATGTAATTTTATGCTCCTGTTTGAAAAAAAGAAGAAGAATTTGTCGATGGCCAAGGCTTATTGTGGTTCAAACATTTTTAACTCCAATTAGCACAGGGTGGGGGG
>NW_005287943.1:0-517 GCF_000412655.1 Myotis brandtii
TGTGTGTGTGTGTGTGTGTAATGGGTGGGGAAGGGATCAGGGCAGGGTCCCAGCTGTCTAGCCTCAGAAGGGCTGCTCAGGTGCCATGATGTTTGCAAGGCAGGTGCCGGTTCACCTGGTCAGGCCTTAGTACTTGGATCTGAAGCAGGAAAGGAAGCCGGTGGGAAGGGTGAAACCACAGCTTTGAATGCTGTGCGTCAGGGTCAGATCTATAGGAAGGAGTGGCAAGGTCACATCTGTGTTCCAGAAAGACCGGTGGTGGCAGGGAGGAGAGACTGGAGAGGAAAGGAGATGTGGACTCTGAGCCACACATTCGTACCCAATGGCATGCAGCGGGCTTTGGAGAAAGAGGAAATCAGTGAGGGTTAGAGTAACCCGGCAGGTCTTCCTGGAGGAGGTGGCCCTTGATTCCCCGGGGGGAGGGGTATGCCAAGCAGGGGAACAGCACAGCAAAGGAAGAGAGGTTAGAGCAAGCATGTCAAACTCGCGGGCCGCGGGCCGCATGCCTCGTTTATTT
>NW_005287944.1:0-517 GCF_000412655.1 Myotis brandtii
GTTGCACCATCTCCATGCACAACCTGTATCACAAGTTAACTGGAGTTTCTACCTGAAGATGACCAACATGGTCTACTTTTGGTGTTTGGGTTTTACTGTCAATAGTCCCAACCCCATACCCTCCAGTTCTATTTGTAGAAATTCTATTGACTGTCCCCCAGCCTTCTTCCATGAAGCTTTCCCCAGATTTTATTCCTTCTTGTCATCTTGCATAATGTCTTCCTCTAGTAAATCTTTGTATTATTTGAAGACGTTCTCTCACAACATGGTACAAACTCCCTGTTTATTAGTTGGACTGCTTATGTATTATGCACACAGACTGTTGTATGCCTTTGACATTGCATTCAGACTTTAGCTTTGTTCTTTGCACTCAATATTAGCAAATCAATGTGTTGACTTTAACTTCTTTTATAAGCATCCATTACTTCTTTAAAGTATGTTTTCCCTAATTTTGTCTATGTGGCTGAGAATATGAGCTCTAAATTTGGTGTATAAAACCCTGTATGGTGGACCTCTT
>NW_005287945.1:0-517 GCF_000412655.1 Myotis brandtii
ATCCTTCAAGTTGGAAATGTTTTGAAAGATGGTCACATAACAGCCAATACGACTATCAGGAGGCAAAACAACAAACATCCAGGTAAAGGGTTGGTAAAGAAAGTCTTTTTTTGAAAACACAAGGTAGGAGCTTTAGCCAAAGCCAGCCACCACCAAGGACCCTCAGAGAAAAGCACCCCACATCCTAAGACTCAGGATGTTCTGGGATCTGCTTCATCAGAGCCAGCCCAGGAGCACACCTGACTCTCAGGAGTGAGAAGGCCAGAGGAGACACTCAGCCCAGGCTGACACCAAAGTGTAACAGATCTCTAGCTGCATGAAGTTATCTGATTCAGGCTCTTCAGGTATTGAAGCAGACATTAAAGTGCTTTGAAGAATTTTTAAAGTGCTATATAAATATAAGGACATACAAAAAAGGGAAAATATTATATGCAAATAAAAAATAAATATAGGGCCATACAATTATAATAAGTAATTATTCTTTCTCATTATGCAATATTGAACTTCTGTGAAGCTA
>NW_005287946.1:0-517 GCF_000412655.1 Myotis brandtii
GCCACAGCGTGTTCACAATGCATAAGGGAGCGTGCCCCACGGCGTCCCACATGAGCACTGCGCCTGTATGAAGACGGTGCACATACGAGCTCGGGACCGAGACCTCCACAGAGTCAGGCACGTTTCACATAGCTGCTCATTATATCGTGTACCCCAATCATAGAGACCCCTATGCTTTATTTCCAATAAAAGGTTTTCAGCAATGGTAGAAGCTGAGTTGAATTTCTTGCATTATAAGGAAATGGGCCGTAATTCGATCATTCTGTAATGCTAGTATTTTCTTTTAAGTGTTCTTTTTTTCATTACTGTTTCTGTGTTCCAGCTGCTTGAAATGACTCCACATCTTACCAGGGTGACCTTGAGTGCTCACCGATCACCAGATTTTCGAGTGCAGCGAACTGCAGTTCTCCATGAAAGAACCCCCTCTGCGTTGACACCACTTGCACACCTGCAGGATCTACACTGTCCGGTGGAGTGGGGTCCGGTCGGGACTGCAGATGTGGGGCCCCGCTGCAGG
>NW_005287947.1:0-517 GCF_000412655.1 Myotis brandtii
GACCCTATCGAAGCTCTTCCTCTTGTCTCTGGGAAGATGGGTGGACAGCATTTCTTTCTGCTATTACACTAGGTGTGTCCAGTCTCTCTCTGTCTCTCTCTTTCTCTTCCTCTTTAAATAAAAGGCCCATGGACTTTAGACAGGCAACAGTGGAAATGCAAAACAACACAAAAAAACCCCACTGCCTCCTAAAACTGCACTTTAATAAAATTGCTGTTGCTGTGTTCAACTGTAGGTTGTTTCTGCAGGATTGCATACAGTTATTTCTCATACACTGCCTGAGAAAAACAAACAAACAAACAAACAAAAAAAGAAGAGTGCAAACAACAGTGACTTAGGTAAATATGCAAAGACAACTGTGCATTCCTGCTATTCGATAAATCCCTGTTGAACTGCTTCATGCAAAGGTTTGGTAATGGCGTGGACATTTGGGTGGTAAAGATTATAAGTGTTAATTTTGGAGAAAACAATCCATATTTCTCACTCCCAAGAGATTTTTAAAATATCTAATGTGAAA
>NW_005287948.1:0-517 GCF_000412655.1 Myotis brandtii
TTTGTTGAAAAAACTGCTTTTATACTACCCTCCATCTTTTGTACAATGCTTAATTTCTAGTACTAACCAAAGCTCAATTTTAAAAACATTTGGCAATATTATTTTATATCCCTTTTTCAATAAATAGCATTATCTGCCAGTAAAAAGATAATATTCCATATGGCATTGATCGTTTGTCTTTGGGAACATTAAAAAAACTTTACTGAGGTGTAATTTACAAATAGCAATCTGTATCTTTTAGTGAACATTACTTTTAATATGTAATGATATGTTGTTAGGTTTCATTTCAGTCTTCTCCTTAATTCTAGCCAATAAATATTATTGATCATCTACCTTGTGTCATGTTAGGAAAGAGACAAGAATAAGAAACCATTTCCTGGAAGATTTCACTTTGGTATACAGAAATAAAAACATTTCCTATACAATCCAGTTGTAGCAATAAATATTTAGGGGAAAATGATATTGAGAATTACAGAGGAAGGAAGGGAAGTTGGAAATGTCACTTGAAGTAAATTAT
>NW_005287949.1:0-517 GCF_000412655.1 Myotis brandtii
ATTTTCCTTTATGTTTTCAATAGGACTCAGCACAGTACCTTCTATATCACAGTAGCCTATTAAGCATTACTGAATAATGTCTTAGGGTTTCTGGATAACAAATTAAATAATAAAATCAAATTATAAAAAAATGTCATTATATTCTGCTATTTATAGTGGTCCCATTTAGTTGGAAAATTATGTCAGTCTGGAGTCTTGCTAAAATCAAATCTGAAAACCCCCCACAAAAACAGAAATTTCTCTTTTCTCACTCTAGTTCTAGGAGGCTACCACAGTATTTCAAAGCCAAATACTTATGAATTTCTTCTTAACCATAATTGCTATAGACCCAGGGAAAATCAAGACAGATATTAGTGGTCATGGATGCTTACAGCTCATAAACTTGATAAACTAAATTGGTATCCAACTGCAACTTTATGGGGGCAGGTATGGGAAGGTTCATTCAAATTTGGAGCATTAAACATTCTATAATTCTCATGCTTATCACGAAAAGCAAACAGATTTAATTAACTGGCCC
>NW_005287950.1:0-517 GCF_000412655.1 Myotis brandtii
TACCTGCCCCCCCGCACACCCTGACACGCACACTCATGCCCACAGGGCAGAGCCTGACCTCCCTGTCGGACGGAGTCCCAGCTCTGCCACTGGTTGCTGTGACCCCGAGCAGGCTCTTAGCTTGTCTGGGTAGTTTCCTCGTCTGTACCACAGTGGGGACCACAGTACTGCCTCCAGGGCCCTTGTGAGGATCAGATGAGTGGGTACTGATAAAGTGCTTATCACGGTGCCGGCCCTGCTTGTGAGGGCGAGTACTAGCTCCGAGGGCCGTAACTGTCGCCACCCCAGTTCTCTTGGCCCAGTTCATGACCCACAGGAAATTAGGGGGACTGTCTCTGACCTAAAGCAGGGTCAGCAAACTGCAGCCCATGGCTGGCTTTTGTCCTGCATGGTTTTGCATTTTTAAAGGGTTATAAACAAAAAAGCAAACACAGGGACACATGGCAGAGGCCACGTGCAGCCTGCTGAGGCCAGAATATTCCTATCTACCTGGCCATTTACAGAAAAAAACCTGCTG
>NW_005287951.1:0-517 GCF_000412655.1 Myotis brandtii
AAAAAAAAAAGATCTGCAGGTAGGTTTGTAAAAGCAATTGTGGCATATGTGAAAATTTAGTTCTGATCATTTCTATTTTCTCAGAGAAATGGAAGTAAGGCCATATTTGATAATGGAGGTGGGGGATGGGGTATAAGAGTTTTGGAGAGGAAAAAAGGTAAAAAATAGCATCTACGAAAGTGGTGGCTCCAGGCATAATCGAGTCCTCTCTGCTTGTGAGTTAAGTTGCGAATACTTACCCCAAATCAGAGAGCTCAGGAAATGACTGTGGGGGAACAGGTGTGATGGAGGACCTGCAGTTGGGAGGGTGGTGAGAGGTGGGAGGAGGGCCTGGAGCAGCAAGAAATAGCTTTTGCACTCAGCTTAATTTTCTTTCCAAAACAAGGTAGGCCAGCCACTGGAATCTTGCTGCCCGGCCCTCTGCTCCTTCCATCCTAAAAATAGGGGACCTTATTTTATACAACCCACAGAGAGGAGGGACTGTCACACTGGTGCTGAGGGACCCAGGGGCTGCTGG
>NW_005287952.1:0-517 GCF_000412655.1 Myotis brandtii
GCTGACACTCTATTCACTGAGCCAAACCGGCTAGGGCGGGAGGTGCTACTTGGGTCCTCTTTATTAGTCAGGGCAACTTAGGAGGAGAAACTAGACAAAACCGAAGGTCTATCAAAGAAAAAGCAAGCACCAGGCATGGGACATTCTGTAGTGAAGGAATCTCAGGGGCCACAGCTAAAGGGACCAGCGCTGTTGCCATTAGATTCTGGGCCCCAGGAGCGTGACTCTATTCCAAGCCACCTTGGTGAAGCTACAGCACTGAGATAGGTCCTGAGCGTGAGACTAATCCTGGAGTGACACCCAGCTGTGAGGCTCTGGGAAAGGCAAAGACAGAAAACAAGGAGGGGCCTCAAAACTATACACATATTAGACTTTCCTTCTAAAGGTCCTTTGTTCCCTCCTAATGCTCTCTTATCCCTGTTCATTTTCTCAGTGGCTCCTCCTACTCACAATCCATTTCCCTCTCTCCAGGGGAGCAGACCCTATACCTTCTGACTCTTAGAAGCCAGAAGTATTT
>NW_005287953.1:0-517 GCF_000412655.1 Myotis brandtii
AAGATGGAGGGCGTAGTCTTCGCCCTTTCACATAGAATCAAGAAACAAAGTAAAAACGAATTACCATAAAAGTTTCTACCTTTTGTCTATTGGACTCACTCACTCATTTATTTTTATTGAAAGCTGATAAGAACTAGTCATTGTTTTCAGTGTGGGGCATATGTCAACTAAAATGGAAAATAAGTAAAAAATCTCTGTCCAAAGGAGCTTACATTTTAGTGGGAGAAGATGGAGATTAAAGATGTTAAATAAAATGCTGTATTTAGTAGCTGGTAAGGTGTGATAAGTGCTCCAGATAAACAAAACATAATAAAAAAGAATAAAGAATGATGATGGGAGATGGAATGTTGTTAGGGTTGCAGTTTTTAGTAGGGAAAGTCAGGAAAGGACTCACTAAAAAATAATTTTCTAGCAAAACTTGAAGGAAGTACATTACAGAATACGTTTATCAAGTAGTGGTTTGGCTTATTAATCTATGTGTCCAGGTCTTGGTCATCTCCTGGGTGTGGGAGACAAA
>NW_005287954.1:0-517 GCF_000412655.1 Myotis brandtii
AAAAATATTTTAAGATTATAAACCAGCAACAGAGTTTCTGAACTACCTGTACTCCAAAGAATTTTAATAGGACATATTTCAAAAAGAATACTGAAAAGGTATATATGTGGATACATATAAATAAACACTGGAATGTTAAAAAAATAATAACAACCCAAGTTGGGGGGTAAAAATAATTAAAGCAAGATAGAGATAAAATACAATACAACAATTGAATGTTAACTCGAAGGAATAGATTTGATTTATAGCATTCTAAGGGCTCTGTGTTGTTTGAGAAGAGATACTGGATAACTTCTGTGTTTGGTAAATATGAAGATTGAAATTCCAGGGGTAATAACTTGAAGAACATACCTCTCTCAAACCAATATAAAAGGGGAAAAGAAGAATGAGAAAAACTAATAAGAAAATAAATAAGAGAAATGGTAAAACTTTATTGAAAGACCTTAAGGAAGACCTAAATAAATGGAGAGATAAATGATGTTTATAGCTTATCTCCTGAGAGAGGAGCTTTGTTTTA
>NW_005287955.1:0-517 GCF_000412655.1 Myotis brandtii
TTTTTTTCCAGTTTCCTGAACTATGAAAAGAGGGAACAATAAAATATGCAAACAAAAATAAAATATGGCAATAACATGCCATGTAGTGTGATTAAGAGATATCTAGAAAAGCCCCTGGATTTTGGAAAAGGGGAGGGGAAGTTTATTACATCTATTTGTTTTTCCTGCAGTTCTCTGATTAACTGTTGCTGAGTAACTCAGCTTGCATTTATAGGATATATATAGCAAGAAAGCAGAATTAACACTAAATGTTATCAGGAGTTCCTTTGACCCTGAGAGTCTCTGTACTCAACTAGCGTATACTTAACACCGCAAAGCCATGCTTGAGGAATAAAAATAAAGGCAAATATATTTAATGAAACATAAATCTAAATATAAGACCCTTAGTCTGTGGCTAGAGTAATTGAAGTTTCAAAAAAACAATATGAATTACAATCCAGAAGCTAAGATATAGCAAATAAATATCCTCTGAGGTTTAATGTTACCCTATTTCAGCTTTACCTACTTCTAGTGTTAA
>NW_005287956.1:0-517 GCF_000412655.1 Myotis brandtii
GGCCCAATCCCGCAGGCCAGGCCAAGGGACCCCACTGCTTCACGAATTTGTGCACCAGACCTCTAGTAAATACATAAATACACTAACATACAAGTGTGTACGTTCTTGCCTTTGCCTTTCCTATCCTAATCTGAAGTAGATGGAGAAAGAACCTCATTCGGGCAGAATTTTAGATCTAAGGCAAGTCAGCAGTGAGGAGGAAAGTGAGTGCAGCAGTTTGCATGGGAAGAGGGCACAGCCCCCGAAACCATGTGTTCACTTCACTGCAGCTCTCCAGCTGCAGGGGAGCTGAGAATTTCTACATGAAGGAAACAGTAAAGGCTGGTTATCAAACACCATGTTAAGTTAAATATGTAGCTGTTCGTGATGGCAACAATCAACATGAAAATTAGTAACATCTGCCATATCTGACAAAAACCTTTAATTCACATTTGAAATGGTATCTAATCTCTTTCCCTTTTCTTTTCTTTCTTTTTTTAATCCTCCCCGGGGATATTTTTCCATTGATTGTTTTAGA
>NW_005287957.1:0-517 GCF_000412655.1 Myotis brandtii
AAAGCAAGAAAACAAAACTATCATTACTTGAAAAATCTGTTACCTGAATACCCAAGAGAATCAACTGAAAATATTTTAAAAGCCATAAAAAAGTTCAGCAATGTGACTATATATATTAAAAATTAGATTTTTTTATATGCCTGCAAATTCCAACTTTGAGCAAACAGAGGCTAATGCCAGAGCTCTCACAATAAGCCTCTGCAACATTTATTAAGGAAACTCAGAGAGACTAAAGCAGCACATGGTGTTTGAGTTTAATATTGCCCTTCACATTCTGAAAAAGCTCATAGAGACATAGCAGGTTCAGGTGTGAGACTCTAGGAAAGGGATCCTGCCCTAGGGATATGGGACTTACAAACTGCTTAACTGGGGAGAGAGCAGTCCCTCACCAAACTTGACCACGATTCTGAGGGGAACTTATCCCTCATCACTGCACTGCCACCTCAACATTCATGGTTTGGGAAGCATCAGCCCTTCCTTTGATATTGTTTGGGGTTTGTGGCAGAGGCTATTATTT
>NW_005287958.1:0-517 GCF_000412655.1 Myotis brandtii
GAGAGCAAGCTCCACCCACACTGGCCAGCCCTTTGCCCTGCCCTTGGCGCTCCAGGGGTCCGACTTCAGCCATGGGGTAGCTACCTCATGGGTGGGTGGGTTCTAGAAGCAGGCAGTAGGCTTCAGGGGTGCGCATCCCAGGAGAGGCATGGCTGCCCCTTTCCCCCACCACTGCACCTAGGCAGGATGCATCCTAGAGCTGAAAGGTGGGCCGGTTTTCAGGAGAAACTGGAAATCTGGGTGTTCAGGAGACCATGTTGAAACCAAAACCTCCACAAGCCCTCAGGCTGGACTCGGCCCGCAGGCTGCCACGTGGCTCCATCTGGCTTAGAGGTTAAGTGCAGATTCACACAGACCTGGGTCAAATGTTGGTTCTGCCTCTAGTTACCAGGGCAACCTTGGACAAGTCCCTGCATCTCTCCGGCCTCCTCTGTTTCTCAGGGCGAATGACGCCCCCTGGAGGCCGCTGTGGGAATGAAATGCTCACAACACTGCCTGGGCCTGGCCCAGGGAGACC
>NW_005287959.1:0-517 GCF_000412655.1 Myotis brandtii
CCCCCTGGTGGTCAATGTGTGTCATAGCGACTGGTCGTTCTGCAGTTTGGTCGACTTGCATATTAGGGTTTTGTTATATAAGATTTTCTAATTTATCTATTTTCTAATTTTAGAGTTTCGAGTACATAGCTTTTGGATCTGTTTTGTTAAATTTATCCCTAAGTATTTATTTTATGGTTATTTGGATGCTGTTATAAATGGTATTTTAAAAAATATTATTTTTTTGTGTGATCTTTTTCTCCAGTTTTTTTCTTACTGGTATATAGACATATAATTGAGTTGTATATATATTCTGGGACCTTAGTAAATTCAGTTATTAGTTCTAGTAGTTTTATTTTTAGAGATTCTTTTGGATTTTATATTTAAAACAATCATGACATCTGAGAACAAAGCAGTTTATTTCTTCCTTTTCTTTATGCCTCTTATTTCTTTTTTTTGCCTTATTTCACTGGCTAGGATCTCTACTACCATCCTGAACAGAAGTTGTGAGTGTGGGCATTCTTTTTTTTTTTTTTTT
>NW_005287960.1:0-517 GCF_000412655.1 Myotis brandtii
TAAAGTTAACTTGACAGATACTCTGTGAAAACAGAAATGCAAAACTTGGGGTGATGATCATATTAAAGTATATTTGTCATATTTCACTCATCTCTTCTTTCCTGTGTCTTCTGAATGGGCTCAGAGGGGTCCCCTCACAGAGACACTGAGAAATACATTGATTAAAGGGAGCAGCTACATTCTTTAAGTGTGTTAGTTGATGTATTAGATTACTAGAGCTGCCATAACCAAGTACTTCAAACTGGTGGCTACACAACAGAAACTGTTTTCCTCACAGTTCTGGGGGCTGGACTAAGATCAAGGTGTTAGCCGGTTGGTTTCTCATGAGGTCTTTCCTTTTGGCTTGCAGATGGCTACCTTCTCCCTGTGTGCTCACATAGCCTTTCCTCTGGGCGTTGTATGATAATTGTGATGTATAATAAGAAATAGATATTTGGTCTTAATACCTGTTCCTGGTACAGAGTTTCTAAAACTCTTGGCATTTCCTAAGTGATAAGAGCAATAAAGGTGTTTTGAT
>NW_005287961.1:0-517 GCF_000412655.1 Myotis brandtii
TCCAAAGACCTGCGGGCACTTCTTGTTCATAGAAGCTCAACTCCGAGCTCACTTACCCTCGAACGGATATTTTAACCATTCTTTTCTCTAGGGCCTCAGGGGATCTCTTTGAAGTGGTATCAGAGGAATAACTTTCAATTAATACTGAACAAGTAGAATGGAACTGCTGAAGATCGATACCCTTTTCCCCCCGTACTTTATAATTAATGGAGTGACTACTTTGCTTTGGCAACCACAGCTTACTACCGGGGGTGGCGGGAACCCCCAGGTGGGAGTGAAGTATACCAGTTATATATGAAGTATTTTGGAGTCTCTTCTGGTTTTTCTGGAGGCTTTGTTTGGCCTCCGTTTTTACTCCCATTGCTGAGAACCATGATTTAAGCATAGGAATCTGCTTTGCAGTGAATTGAGACGTGTGCTTATTGTAACTTTTAGAAATGTTTAAAGAAGAAACGCACCTCTCGGCTCCTGGCCAGGCACAAAAGGGAGCCGTGCTCTTTGGAGCTGCCCTGAGGGC
>NW_005287962.1:0-517 GCF_000412655.1 Myotis brandtii
TGATGAAGTAACTTGCCCCAGATCACCCACCACGAGGAATGGCAGAGCTGGGGGATTTCAACCGGAGTCTCCCTGGCTCCGGAACGCACATCTTTGGTCTTGGTGCTACAGTGCCTCCAAGAGCGGGGCCCTCAGTGTCCACATCTGTAAAATGGGCAGGTGTCGGTGCAGGCACTGTTCCGAGGTGTCCAATGCATCCATCCGGTGTAATTCCATGAGCCTTTCCAAAAGGCGAAGCCCATGTAGATTTAGTGCGAGGTGGGAGAGCACCCGCCATGCACACACACCACAGGTAATGTGCACATTAAACGCACCGTGTGCCTCTGCTGTGTAGCTTAAGCTGGAAGAAACCCCAAAGCTACACAAGCCACACCCTGTGGGCTCCCCCCAAAGCCAGCGGTCACTGCTTTAGAGGAGAGGGAGACAGCGCTGGGGTAACCGATTCCTGAGGACTTCATGTTCTCAACTTTATAGCAGCTCTGTGCTTTAAAAAGCAAGTCTAAGCAAGATCACACAA
>NW_005287963.1:0-517 GCF_000412655.1 Myotis brandtii
ACTGCTGCCTTCACATCAGCAGAAGCTTAAAGGAGAAGGTCTATTGTCTGGGGGGCCTTCGGGATCGAAGTCCCACCGGGCAGTCTCAGCCCAGGCACTTAACTGGGAGGTGCTTAGTAGCCCCGCCACACCACCTTTGTACAGACAACCCTTCCTTCACTGTCATTCCCTCGCCCTCGCTCAAGTCCAGTCTCCACACTGCAATTCTGAAGGAATCCTTGCCCTATAAAACCGCTCCATGGGCTTCTATCCTTAAAATATGCAAAACCACTAAATTACCTCTCCGACTTCAATGGCTTCCCCTCGCATTCTCTGTGCTCCAAGGACACGGATTATTTCTGTGTGTGTGACCCTCATAGGACATGCATGGTCTCTTGACCCAGGACCTTTGCACGTGCTTTCCTGTCCAAGAAACCCTCTTTGCTTCACTCAGTTCTGCTTAGCAACTCTCAGTTCCGACGTCATTTTCTTGTGGAAGATCTCAGACCTTCGATCTCAGTCGGCCACACACACACAC
>NW_005287964.1:0-517 GCF_000412655.1 Myotis brandtii
AAAAAAACAAAACAAAACAAAACAGCAGAACAGTTGTTTTAAAAACATGACTGGGCACAATGATAGAGGTGGATTGGTAACAAAAATCCAATCAAACAAACAAAATGAACACTTTAGACCTTTTCTGAAAGAGCATAGGATAGCAGTATTTTGCATAGAAATAACATTTTGGATTCCCACTTTAGCTTCTCCAAACAGAATTGAGGATATTGCAGCCTTGTGCCTTAGAAGAAATCTACAATTTAGAAAAAAACTGTAGGCTATTTATCTGGGAAAAATTATCCAGATAATAAAATGAGGAAAGTCAACTTTTCTTATGACTAACTGTATGGCTACCAACCCTGGTACATGACTTTGCTTAGGTTACTCTATATGAAGTATGTGCAAGCTCTTGTAAAAAAAAAATAATGCTAATCTTGATTTTTATGATTTTTGTGTAAATTTGCAAACTTTATCGCTCATAAGATTAGTTAATACAATACAAATACATTTTTCACTTGGCTGATTTCTAGGCAAG
>NW_005287965.1:0-517 GCF_000412655.1 Myotis brandtii
GAAGAGGGAATCCGTGAAAGGAATGAGGAGGCCTGCCTGGAAACCATTCATCGGGCTTTGTGTACTTAACTCCAAGTCAGGTGACCAAAAGGGAGTAAAACGCAATGATTTAAGAAATAGAAATCACCCTGAAAATGAAACAGTTCCTGATGCAGTTACTGGAATGAAAAGGTCCAAGAGAAGATACCTTCAAATCTGTAAATTCAGGAGCATTTACTGTGCTATAATATACTTACTGCATGTATTGTGTATAAGTCCGAAAGTACTCATGAAATATTTCATCAAGGATCTACCAGTAGGAATAACTTCTTTAGGAGTTTGGTGCACATATAGACCCACTGATAAGGGGTTAGTATTTTTTTTTATTTTTATTTTTTTACCAGATCACTGATCTAGTACAATGGGGTAAGTTTTTGCATTTTAAAAACTGTTCTAAAAAGTCAGGCTCCCATTCTTCATCAAGTTCTCTATTTTGCTAGACTGTTCTGTTAAATTCTTAAGTATTGTAATGAGTTTC
>NW_005287966.1:0-517 GCF_000412655.1 Myotis brandtii
ATTCTAGGAAGTTCTTCAGAGTGAAGAGAAATGATACATAGGTCAGAGACTCAGATCAGAGAAGGAACAAATGAAGGTAAAATAAAATCTTATTTTTCTCATTCTGGATTGATCTAACAGGAAACTTTATTCAAAAAGTTCTGAAGGGCAAAGATCTAAGGAAACTTGATTCAAAAGAATAATAGCAGCAAGTAAGCCTCGCTTGCCTGGCAGAGTTCTGTGCTATTTTAACTGGTTGCCAGCATTTAAAAATGTTGGGGTTTCACATGAAAGTCTGGATGCCTCAGGCACCAGCCACCAGGAGGCCGCTCCAGGGCTGCTGGTCTGCGCGGACCAGCCCGGCGAGCCCTCTGCCTCTTCCCCAGCAAGCCCCCCTGAGCGCAGCCTCTGAAGGCCGAAAGGGAATTCTGAAAACTCTAGCCATGGCTTTTACAAGGTAGTTGCCCCAAAATAGACATGGACACATGGAGGGGACAGAGGATGGGATGGGAGGACGAGGGCAGGTGTGCGCCGACCC
>NW_005287967.1:0-517 GCF_000412655.1 Myotis brandtii
TTTTTTTCTGTTGCATGAGATCAGAGTTGAAAAAAATCTATTTCTGTCAAATTCAAATGGTGAATATTATAAATGATTAAGCACTATAAGAGAAAGTTGGGAACATTATATTATACCTCTTATTCTTTAATTACTAGACCAAAGATCATCACTCTTATTTCTAAGAGTCAGTGGCTAGAGGGAAGGGGGTAGGTGAGGACAGAGGCTGGTGCTGCTAACAATGCTACAGGCATTAGCAGCAGGAAGGAGAAAGTCCACAGGGAAAGGTGCACTATGGATTGCAACACATGCTTTCTAAATGAGTGCCAATGAAGAGAGCAAGAGAAAAAAACAAAAGAGAGGCACACTTTGATGATAAGACCCATGACGACACCTCTACCATGAGTTGGGGGCACCAAGACTTATGCATTAATCAGGCTGAAGAATGACTTAGCTTTTTAAAAAAGTGCAAATACCTATGAATTTCAGCCAATTTTATGCATAATGTGGGCTGCTGCTCATCCAATTGTCAACTTCA
>NW_005287968.1:0-518 GCF_000412655.1 Myotis brandtii
TCCTCTCGGCCGTGACTGCTGGATCGTCTAAACCCAAACTCTCCCTTTAGCCTTGCAAAATGGCTGCTAAGTTGACCGGCTTGATTTCCTGAAGTCACGAAGCTGTTTGGAAATCGGTTCTTACAAGTTCTGGGTTCTGTAAACCCTGGCTGGGTGGAGGAAATGCTGCAATGGCATCTTCAGCAGCTTTACATTAAGCCGAAAAAGATTGCTAAGCCACGTGGAGACACTAGAGGGAGCTCTCTCTCAGGAGACTGGCCATGGCTGGCAATCAATTTAGAGACAGGGTGAAAGCTCTCCGAGAATAGACAGTCTATATTATTAAACTCATCAAACATCAACCTTGGCAGCAACTCTTGGAAAGAGCGTCTGCCCTTACCCAGGGGACATTTTAATAATAATGAAATCAGATGTACTTAGGAGGCCATGGTGCTAGTGGCAACATGTCGCAAAGACTGCAGTCCAATAAGGTAGTGACAAGCTTCGTGTGACTACTGAGCACTTGAGATGTGTCTAGT